>NC_056730.1:491845485-491992985 GCF_019279795.1 Protopterus annectens | reverse complement strand
TATGTGATACAACTGATGTTTAAAACCTTTTAAAAAAATCACCATTCCATCCTCTAAAATATCTAAATACTAGAACACATAGGGTTTATACAGTGTTTGTATTAATAGATTTTATAATCCAGTTAAAATGTTCTATTTAATTTATAAAGTTAAAATACAGATATATAATAAATAACATGAAAATAACTTGTGTTTTTTCTAAAAGCTCATGGCTCCCTCTAATGGACAAACATTAAAACAATCATTTTGTTGAATACATTCTTTCTTATTAAACTAAACAATCTATTGTAGTCATAACAACTTTAAAAACTTTGTTTTAATATGAAGTTCTACTTACATATTCCTTTTATGTTAGTAATCAATGATTTGCAATTTGACATATGAGTTTTAACTCTGGGGTGAGTGAAATCATATCATTTAAACCAGGGTATCTACAAGCTTCTAAAACTATTTGCCAGTAGAGTTCCCTGTATTCCACCTTTGTTTCCCACAATACAAAAAAAAAAAACAAATTCAGCCTCTTTACAAAATCAAGTGTGTCTATACAGGGCATTATTCTCATGTTTCATCCTTATATCGTAAAGGTGTTCATACCATCTTTGTTTGAGCTTTCTCTCACTTTTGCCTACATAAAATGAGTCACAGCTCTTACATACGGCCAAGTATATAATACCTTTTGTGTTTCAATTAACAAATGTGTTCAAAATAATTTTCCTATTCCTTGCTTTTAAGTGTAAAACTTCCCCTGTCAAAAGGTGGGAACAGTAATTACAGCGCCCACATTTAAACATACCTTTTTTACTTCTCATACTTTTTTCCAGACTTTGTCTATAAACATCCCTTTCTAGCAAACTTTTAATGTTGTTACCTCTCTGGTATGTGTACTTCAGGTTGTTGTCAAAAATGTATTTCAAATCTGAAACTTTCGCAAAGTTCTTCCATTCTTTGTCTATTATTTTTCTAACTAATCCTGCTTCACCATCATATGTAATCACAATACCTGAGCTATAATGCTCATTTGTGTTTGTGTTTGCATCTTCCAAATTTCTCTCTAAATTAACTAATTCAGGTTTCCCTAATATAGGGGCAAATCTAGTTTTTCTTCCTGCCAATACTTCTTTATAAATTTGATCAAAAAGTTCTAAAGGATAACCTCTATCTACAAACAGCCCCTTTAAAATTTCACATTCTCCATACAACCTCTTGTCATCAGAGGTCATTCTACTTACCCGCACAAGTTGACCCTTTATAACACCCATCTTTTGATGGGGTGGATGGGTACTTGTGTAGTTTAAGTAAGAATTTGAAAAGGTATCCTTGTGGAATATTTTAGATGTAAAGCCCCCATTTAGCTTTTGTATATTAACTTCCAAGCAGTTCAACTGTTCATAACTAAAATTGTGTGTGAATTTCAAAAACACTGTAGTCTCATTAATGTATTCAACAAAAGTTTTAAATGTGTCTTCATTGTCAGTCCATAAAAAACATAGGTCATCTAAAACTCTGCCATAAAAATTCCACAAACATTTATAATCCGAATTTAATACATATTTGATTTCCCAATATGCCATTATAACATTTGCATAAGTGGGGGCACAGTGTGCACCCATTGCTACTTCCCTTAGCTGCTTGTAGTATTCACCCTCGAAAAATATTAAGTTGTTCTTTACAACTAATTCCATCAAAACTAAAACTGTTATAAATTCATTAAAAGTAATTTCTTTATATCCAACCAACATTTCTTCAAACCACTTTAACCCCTGTCGTGTGGTATACAAGTAAACAAGTCAATGACATCCAAAGTTGCAAAATCTAATCTTTCTGTGTAAAGTGTACTATCTAATTTTCTCAAAAAGTCCCATGAGTCCTTAAGTATATTATTATTGTCCATAACCAGTTTTTTAACCTTTTTGTCTACGTATTTTGCCAATGGGGCTGTTACTGACCCTTCTGCAGAAACTACAGGTCTTAAAGGGGGGGTATCTAACATCCTTGTATATCTTTGGTATACCAAATATTGATGGTACTTTAGGCATTTCTACGTGTAAAAAATTGTATGTTTCCATGTCTATTAGTCCATCAATCAACAAGTCATTTAAAGCTACATATATTTTCTTATAAGCTATTATTAATTTCATTGATTGATGTTCTAGCATATTAGCACAGACCGCTGTGCTTTTTTTCTTGTTATTGGTATTCTGCAAGCACTTTCTGTTTTTTGGTTTTATATATGTTTGTGTGTGTTCTCTTCATTTGATCTATGGATCAGATTATTGAAACTCCTAGTCTAGGCCATATAGTTTACAATATAGTTTGTTGAACTATTCTGAATGAGACTTGAAGTATAGTGGGGATCTGGCAATTTGCCCTTTTCCCCACTGTACTACAATCTCAGAGTTAGTATATACAATTAGCAGTGGGTGCTGGTATGCAGGGAGGGCTTCCAGCCTTGCAAAAACATTGTTTGCTGATGTTTGGCTTCTTTTAGTTGATTAATGAACTAAATTATCGACCATATGGGTTTCAACAACTTGGTTTGTCGAACAAATTAACTAGATCCATATATATATATATATATATATATATATATATATATATATATATATATATATAGATATATAAAACACACACACCATTATCTATAGTAGACCTTGAATACAATTTCTTTATCCTCACCTCTTGTATAGTTACAAGCATATATAAGCTAGCTTTCATTTAGTCAAGTGTTGTCATTTTTTTTTAACTGAGTTATAAAGAAGATTTGCTAGGTTTCAAAAAAGCTGCACAAATGCACACAAGTTTTGCACTTCAAGTGTGTATGTCTCTATCCCTCTCCTATGTATGTGGTATAGTTACACTACATTTTACCTTTTGTAAGTTAAACAATTCAAAAATTATGTTTCTAGAAGTAAAAATTCACAGTCAGATAGACCTGCACAAAATATGCAAGTACACATTTAGTTGGGTTGTTCATCCAAATTTCCTTCAATAATTTGCATTTCTTAATCTTTATTATTTGTCTTTATCTCCCTGGTGTTCTGAATAAATCTCTCTCTCTCCCTCTCTCTCACATTTATGCTTCTCAGCATGGAGATGTCCATCATAAATAATGCTACAATTCTTTTTCTTCAGTATTTTACAATATATTGTCTGCTTCTAATTGTGTGGACTGAAAAGCTCCTTAAAGGGCTGGTAAAATACAAGTTTTGTGTTTTATTCAAACATTTTTGATTTAATCTGTTATAACAACATCTTAGTTTCATTGAAAAAGTCCGACAATTTTTGTGGCATACTTTTTCCAAGATGTCACCCTATTTAACTGACAGAACTAAGGTCACTAAGGCCAGAGATTGTTATTCTTCTGTTACGTTACCAGACTTGGGGTCCCCAGGGATCCACATAAGGCCCTTTAATTTTCTTTGTTAAAGCTCATTTCATTTTTAACATGGAATTTAAACATAACAAGATAATAGGTGTGAACAACTGACAAGTTGTTACTGTGTTTAATTGTGGAGTCTCAGTCGGTTTTACAGCTACTCCAGAACGACTTTTTTGTAATACTACAGCACTGGTCTAATACATATTATCTTGGTAAAGATATGTTCAGAATTAAAGGAATGTATTTCATTTGTCACCCTCCTGGGACCAGGATATACGGTGTTAAGAGTTCCAGAACTGAACTGGTAATATACTTTGTTATGTGGGGTTATTGTAGACAACCAGTTAAAGTCTGCCTGCCATTTTAAAATGCTGTATAAAAATATTTCCAAAAGGACAGCTCAGTTACAACAGGTTAAGTCATACTGTTATAATGAGATGTAATTTATTTCAAGAAAATCCTTGCTGCTGTCTTTATTTAAAATTTAGTTTAGTTGTCTAGCGGTTGACAAACTGTTATAAATAAATTTAATGTTACTTATTATTCAAGCCTTAGATTTATGTGTAATCTACTTTTATGAATGCATCACTCTTTACTATACTCTACAATTTGAGCCTTCTTTAACTGGTAGGATCAAATATTTGTACAATGATCAGCTTCCAAACTACACTGCCTAATCTGGTTAAACATTCTGTTCTTCATAATACTCATTCTAGTTAGTTTCCATGTTGGGCTATTCTAGTTGACAAGAAAATAAAATAAAAAAAAAGCCCTACAATCGTTTAGTGTTATAATTATTTTACTGTTATTTATTTATGCATGCCTCTGTTTCTAAGAAGTTACTTAAGATTACTTAACAAATGAGGCATGTTGTAGGGCTCAATGTTTTAAAGGCTCAGCTTCACAAAGAGGAGCTTATGCTCAATGTTTTCAAGGACAACAAAATAAAATAAAAAAAAATATTTAATCTACCTCTGTAAATAATGCTACTATTACAAGATACAAGGTATTTAGAAAGCAACTTTAAAAGTCATACAAAGGTATTAATGGGTAAACCAGAAAGAGAAGGGCAATAATTTGTTTCATCTCCATTTGTTATGCCCGCATGCTGTCTGTAAACCTTTGCTTTGCTTTCTGCTGGTGGTTAGTGCTGCCTCAGTTCTGACTTCTGGACCTGCCCAACTACACAGCACCTGTATGTGTGTGTGTACATATACGCACACAGAGATATATACCATATGGACAACAAGGAAAATTTAATTAACATAAATGCTGTTTTTATTTCTAACCAATTTCATGCAAAGCATTAACACCAATAACCACGCATGCACTACTAACAAGGCCTCATTAAGAAAGTAACAACTTTGGTGCACCAGTCTACTACACTTGAAAAAAAATTAATACTGCAACATCCTTCTTTTTTATCACCTTTATTAAATTCTCACTTAAGACACAGGCAAACGTACATTAACAGAACAGAAAAAAAAAACAAACCACATTAACATTTACACCATTTACACACGTACGTCAAACACCTTTTCTTTCCTTGCAACTATCATCAGTCCAGCATTACATATATTGCTAAGTTCTTGTCTTCCCTTAAACCTCACTCCTGCTCCTCTTCCTGGACATTATTCTGCATGCATTCTTCCCACAATTTCCATTTATTTTGTTGTAATTTGCTCCTTCCTTTTCAAAACATTCCTTTTCCAGTTCTTTTCTCTTTTATAATATTCAGTACTTCATATAGGGTTGAGTTTAGACTCTGATTTCCATATTCTACTAATTTTTCTTTCGGCAGTCAACAGAATTATACTTAATAAGCCTTACTTATGTCTAAGCAATTCCGATTCTGTGTCGCAGTTCAAAACATCATATCATTAGTTACAGCCATTTGATCATCCAATATGTAAGAGAATACTCTGTAGAATTTTCTTTTAATTCTGCCAGCTCATTACAATCCCAAAACATAAGTTCCCAGTGACCTCTTCCTTCTCCGTCACACCAACATCATTTGCTATCTATGCTGAGTAAAAACTCTGAAGTCTGCTTGAGCTATAAAAATACCTATGCAAATACTTCCAAGCAAAGATATTAAACCTTCTGGACTCTCTTATCTGACAACTGTACATATGTCCTCCCATTGTTCTCTTACATACTTTTTCAAGTCTATCTCCCCAATCTTTTCTAACCGCATCCGACTGATTCTTACAGTTACTGTGCAATATTTTATATCACCTACTAATTATCCTTTTTTAACAGCAACTTCTGTTCTTGATTCAAGTAACTACTAGTAGAATAGGTCTTTCGCTTATGATTCCACTATTCCTTTTTCTCTGCCTGTATTCTGATATCAGATCCCTGGTATGGAAGGCAGTCTCTAGTCAGAAGTCTAAACATCTTATTGGCCTCATTCCACTTTATTGCCTTTCCCTTTCTAGTTATTTTCTTCCAATACCTTGTTTCCCTTGCCAGCTTTCTCCAGTAAATTTCATCTTACTCTTGCCTAATTTCTGTACCCCTACTTGCAGTCATCCCTATAGGTAAAACCTGCTTTCTCCATTCCCAAGTTGGCTTAGTTTTTAGAATACTTGGTGATACATTATGGATATAATATTCTGTATGGTTATTTCCTTAAGGATCATCATCATCTTTTGGCTGTTCCCATTAGGGGTCGCCACAGAAGATCACCTGTTTCCATTTCTTCCTGTCCTCTGCATCTTGCTCTGTCACACCAGCCACCTGCATGTCCTCTCTCACCACATCCATAAACCTTAATTTAGGCCTTCCTCTTTTCCTGTTACCTGGTAGCTTCATCCTTAGCATCTTTTTCCCAATGTACTCAGCATCCTTCCTCAACACGTCCAAACCAACGTAATCTTTCCTCTCTGGCTTTGTCTCCAAACCTACCAACCTGGGCTGACCATCTAATATACTTATTCCTAATCCTGTCCACCCTCGTCACACCCAGTGCAAATCTCAACATCTTTAACTCTGCCACATCCAGCTCAAACTCCTGCCTTTTTGTCAGTGCCACGGTCTCCAACCCATATAACATAGCTGGTCTCACTACCCTCTTGTAGACCTTCCCTTTCACTCTTACAGGTACTCGTCTGTCACAGATCACTCCTGACACTCTTCTCTACCCACTCCATCCTGCCTGTACTCTCTTCTTCACCTCTCTTCCACACTCACCATTACTCTAAACTATTGACCCCAAGTATTTAAACTCATCCACCTTCACCACCTCTACTCCTTGCATCCTCACCATTCTTCTATCCTCCCTCACATTGCTAAAGTGGTTAGAAAGACCTTCTACATTGCCCACCTGATCATGAAGGGATTCACATCCAAATCAAGTGAGGTCATTGTTCCCCTGTACTCTTCACTTATCAGACCAATGATAGAGTACAATGCCCCATTCGGGATGTATCTCACCCGACACCTGCAGCAATTGGAGAGACCCCAAAAGTTCCTCACCAAAAGGATAAAGGGACTCCAAAATCTGTCATATGCTGCCAGACTGAAGAAACTCCAGCTCTATTCAGTCGCATACCGCCTGCTTAGAGGTGACCTGTGCCTGACATACAAGGCCATGTCCAACCCGGAATTAATGGACATGCTCAACCTCAAGAAGTCCAAATCTACCAGATCCACTAGAGCAAGCGACTTAAACCTTAACACGGATATAAATAGGACATGCTGGAGGGATAGATTTGTCACCCAGAGACTCCCTATGCTGTGGAATAAAATCCCAGTCCATGTGAGGCAGAGCACCTCGCTGGCTCTGTTCAAGAGAAATCTTGACCGGTGGATGGGAGATCGTAGGTTTACCCCGGGAATCATCTCTGTGTCACTGCTGGACAGAGGCACAACAAACTAATGGGCACAGTATTTTTTTAACATAAGGGGTGGCGTAAGCCACAAAACTTTGGGCTAGGCTTATAAATGCCTTAGGGCAGATAGCCTAGTATAAACCTATGAACCTATGAACCTCTCATTCACACACATATATTCTGTCTTAGTCCTGCTGACTTTCATTCCTCTTCTCTCTAGAGCATATCTCCATCTCTCTAGGGTCTCCTCCACCTGCTCCCTACTCTCACTACAGATCACAATGTCATCTGCAAACATCATAGTCCATGGGGACTCCTGTCTGATCTCGTCTGTCAACCTGTCCATCACCATTGCAAATAAGAAAGGGCTCAGAGCTGATCCTTGATGTAACCTCGCCTTCACCTTAAACACATCCGTCACTCCCACCGCAGACCTCACCGCTGTCACACTACGCTCGTACATATCCTGTACCACTCTTACATACTTCTCTGACACTCCTGACTTCCTCATACAATACCACAACTCCTCTCTAGGCACCCTGTCATATGCTTTCTCTAAGTCTATAAAAACACAATGCAACTCCTTCTGACATTCTCTGTACTTCTCCATCAACATTCTCAGAGCAAACACTGCATCTGTAGTGCTCTTTCCCGGCATGAAATCATACTGCTGTTCACTAATCATCACGGCCCTTCTTAACCTAGCTTCCACTACTCTTTCCCATAACTTCATGCTGTGACTGATCAATTTAATCCCTCTGTAGTTACTACAGCTCTGCACATCACCCTTATTCTTAAAAATCGGTACCAAAACACTTTCTCCATTCCTCAGGCATCCTCTCACTTTCTAAGATTTCATTAAACAATCTGGTTAAAAACTCTACTGCCATTTCACCTAAACACCTCTATGCTTCCACAGGTATGTCATCTGGGCCAACAGCCTTTCCATTCTTCATTCTCTTCATAGCTATCCTTACGTCCTCCTTGCTAATCAATTGTACTTCATGATTCACTATCCCTACATCATCCAACCTTCTCTCCCTCTCATTCTCTTCAATAATCAACTCCTCAAAGTACTCTTTCCTTCTCCTCAACACACACTCCTCGCTTGAGTATGTTTCCATCATTATCCTTTATCACCTTTACCTGCTGCACATCTTTCCTAGCTCTGTCCCTCTGTCTAGCCAATTGGTACAGGTCCTTTTCTCCCTCCTTAGTGTCCAACCTTTCATACAACTCTTCATATGCCTTATACTTAGTCTTCGCCACTTCTCTCTTTGCCATGCACCTCATCTCCTTATACTCCTGTCTACTTTCTTCATCTCTCTGACAATCACACTTCTTCGTCAACCTCTTTGCCTGTATACTCTTCTGTACTTCCTCATTCCACCATCATGTCTCCTTGTCGTCCTTCCTCTGTCCCGATGTGATACCAAGCACCTTTCTAGCAGTCTCCTTTACTAGCTCTGCTGTAGTTACCCAGCTATTTGGTAACTCTTCACTGCCACCCAGTGCCCGTCTTAACTCATCCCTGAACTCCACCTCACAATTACCCTTTTTCAATTTCCACCATTTGATCCTTGGTGCTGCCCTCACACTCCTCCTCCTCTTCTTGATCACCGTCATCCTACAAACCACCATCCTATGCTACCTAACTACACTTTCTCCGGTCACCACTTTACAGTCTCCAATCTCCTTCAAACTGGCCCTCCTACATAAGATATAATCCACCTGTGTGCATCTTCCTCCACTCTTGTATGTCACCCTATGCTCCTCCCTCTCGTTAAAATATGTATTCACCACAGCCATGTCCATCCTTTTCGCAAAATCCACTACCATCTGACCTGCATTCCTTTGTTTAACACCATACCTACCCATCACTTCCTCATCTCCTCTGAGCCCTTCACCAACATGCCCACTGAAATCTGCTCCAATCACCACTCTCTCACCCTTGAGTACAGTCATCACCACTTCATCTAATTCACTCCAAAATTTTTCTTTCTCATCTATTGCACACCCATCTTGTGGAGCATATGCACTAACAACATTCATCATTACACCATCAATTTCCAGCTTCATAAACATCACTCTATCTGACACTCTTTTCACCTCCAAAACACTCTTCGCATACTGTTCCTTCAAAATAACTCCTACGCCATTTCTCCTCCCATCCACACTATGATAAAACAATTTGAACCCACCTCCGATACACCTAGCCTTACTCCCCTTCCATTTGGTCTCTTGCACAAACAATATACTAACCTTCCTTCTGTCCATCATATCAGCTAGCTCTCTCCCTATACCAGTCATACTGCCAACATTCAAAGTTTCGACTCTCACTACCACAGTCCTAGCCTTTCTCCTCTCTTCCTGCCTTCGGCCATGCCTTCCATCTCTTATCCTCCTTCGGCCAACAGTAGCCCAATTTCTGCCAGCACCCTGTTGGCTAACAGTACTGGTGGCGGTCATTGTTAACCCGGGCCTCGACCAATCTGGTATGGAAATATTTACTGGTGACTGCATGAAATGATTTGGCGAAATTTTACGCCGGATGCCCTTCCTGACGCAACCCTCCCCATTTATCTGGGCTTGGGACAAGCACAAAGAAATGCACTGGTTTGTGCATCCCCAGTGGCTGGGTTCCCTTCCTTCATTATCCCTTTCCATTTTGAATTATAAACTTCAAATCAAGTAATCATAAATCGCCTTGTTCTAGTAGAAGGATCAACTTAGTCCACTTACCTCTTGCCCTCTTCCCATCCCCCAGATAAATTCCAACTCTTTATTGTCAACAACTTCTCCTCTATTTAATAGAAATATGTCTGACCTGTATATAAAACTAAAAAAATTTCACTGCTTGTATATTACTATTTGTATCCATAAACAAGAGCTTCTAGTTTCTCAGTTTTTGTATTATATTTTGTTTCGTCTCTTCCCGCATATTGATAGCTGCCATAAGAGAACACTTTAATCCATACTACTAAATATTTCATCTTATCATGCCCCTAAAAATATTGGTAAAGCTGAACCAATTCATGTGTGGTTACAGCCTTTGTTTCATCATCATTAATTTTATATCCCCAAAAGACCTGAAAGTGTATCAAGATGTTCCACACAACAATGAGATGTCCTTATCTGAATTTATCAAGTACAAAATAATATCAATTGCAAATAAAGCCAACTTTTCTTGATCACCATGCCTATTATATCCGTGCATTTCTGAATCCCTTATTATCCCTGTCAATGGATCTAAACAGAAAAGGAGAAAGAGGACACTTCTTCCTGGTTCCTCTGTTCAATCATAAGTTATTAGAGAAGACCCCACCCCATTTTAATTCTCTCCTCAGATTATTCATATATCCTCCTTATTAACCTTATTATTGGATTACGGAATGTAAATGCTTCCAATGCCTGTCTCGTAAAATCCCAATTTACTGTACTGAATGCTTTCTCTATAACAAGACCTACTAACAGCAGTGGTATTTTTTTCACATTTTGCTTTCCTCGCGACCATCATTTTGTTAATGTTGCCAAATACTTTGCCACCCCTCCACAAAAATACACTGATCCAGATCTATTAATTTTGGCAAAACCTTTGCCATTCTTTTAGCAAGTACAGACATACATACTTTATAATCATGGTTTAAAATTGAAATGGGTCTGTATGAACCAATGTCTGATAGGTCTTTACAGTCTTTAGTTAATATATCCCAGTGATGGCGAACCTATGACACGTGTGTGAAAGGTGACACGCCACAACATTTTGGGTGACACACCAGCATTCGCCAACACTCGAGTTACCAAAAAAACTGAATGAACAAAAATACAAGAAATATGCGACCCTGAACTTGTCTATTAAAACTCATCAACAAAAAAGCCATTAATTGATAATCAAATCAAATGCAGTGTGTTCCATATATTTTTCAGTTCAATTCAAAATTACTATTAAAAGTAGGGTAATTTTTTAGTGCACTGTTTTAATCCCAAGTATCAGTGCGCATATTGTTATCTCTACTGTAAGTTACTAATTTTCCTTTTATAATACATAGCAGCACACGACTGGACTGCATTTTTTTTAAATAAATGAATATGGAAAGAATTGTTTCTCTTTTGTTTGGGGGGGGTGACATGCCAGCAGAGTCATGATAGGGATTTTCTGAATTTTTGATACACAGAGCCCAAAAGGTTTGCCATCAATGATATAGCTACTATTAACTTATTATTATCATCATCATTATTATTATTACTATTATTGGTGTTTAAATTTTAAATGTAAATGTTGTGGAGCTTTTGTCCCCAGGTCCTTGCTGAAAAAGGGCTATCAGCTCAGCTGGACAAACCCGGTCAACAAATATAAAATAAATAAATATAATAAATAGCTACCACATTTTTTCCACATTGTTGGTACCTCCCTACTTTTAAAATGCTGCTAAATAAAATCGTCCAGATTTTTATTACATTCTTCCCTTTCTACCCCCAAACGTCCACAGGAATATCATCTATTCCTGGAGAGTTTCCTGAAGATCGATTATACATCAGCATTTTTATCTCATCTCCTATTTTAACTGTTAGTTGTTATGACTAATCTACATCTAACCTTGGCATAATTAGGTCTTCCATAAATACTTCCATTTTTGCTCTTGATTTCCACATTTCTCTGCTTTATACAAATTTTCATAAAATTTCTGAAATGTCTCAAATACTTCTACAGGATCTTTGGTTATTTTTCTTGTTACAGGCTCTCTAAGTTTTATGATAACCCTTTCTACTTTCTGTTGCCTTAGATTCCATACTAAAAGTTTTGTGCGCTGGTGTTAGTCAAAAACAATTGCTGAATAGCAATTTTTCTAAACTCATGCATATTATCCAGTTACTTCCATATCTTCCCTGTAGCACTTTGCATTTGTGACTCTTAATGTTCTGCAAGATACTCATCATTCTGCACTACTTTAACCTTTTGCCAGCCCCTCTAAGTAATTCCTATTACTTCTTAACCACATCTTTGTCTTTATTTCTACTCTGTTTTTAAATTTCATTTTGATTTTATCCCACTCAATAGCTATAACTTCTGAAGATATTTCTATCTTCCCCAATAACTTCTGAATAATTAATTTCCAATAACCATTCCATAAATTCCTTTTTTAACAGGGAGGTAAGGTAGGAAAGTGTCAGTGTCTTATTTTTACTTCAATTTCCTGCATTTTTATCTTTTAAGTGCATGATCTGAAATAGTTATTGGTTGTATGTTGAACCTTTCAATGAGATGCAGATATTCCTGTGAAATATAATTTCTATGTAGTGCAGTCCAGTTATTGTACCTTGGGGAATAATAAGTAAATTTGATCTTGGCTCTTACTACTGAAATCACATCTTCCATACCAAATATAATCATAAATGCCTTCAGAAATCTACCTCTCTTTTGTATGTCCTCCCATAACATCCTCACTATTGCAAATCAAGATATGGTCCCCACCTATAAGTAATATTACCTGTTGAAAATTGGCATTTCTCCCCAAATTTTCTTAAGCTCTATAACAACAGTTTTTTGTGCAATATAAACACATGCAAGCATAGTCTTTCCTCCATTGCCAATAGCCCATTCCTATTAAAAATCTATAGTTGTTCACCTTTTACTATCTGAGACCCTCTAGCAATTAGAATAATTACCTCCCTTTTCTTTTGTCCCTGATATTCTGCTGAATATTCATCCTTAAATCCTTTATTTGTCAAATTCATACAAACATTTATTTCCAAATGCATCTCCTACAGCACTGGTATTTGCACTAAGCACTAACATAACTCAATACTCTCTCCTTTTTGTTTATACAAGTCCATTTTAATTCCAAGGTAATATGGATGGCATTGCCATTATGATAATAAGCTGTTCCTCCTTATTATACATGTCAGTTTTTTGACAGTGCATTTCCAACGTTATTGTTACATGCACTTGCTAATGCTGGCAGGCTGATCTTTTATATAGTCATTTCATCTCCATTTGAACATGTCACATTTCTCAAGACTTTTTAATAAAAAACATTAAACAAAAAAAGCAAAATACAGTTTCAAAACATCCATCCGTTATTAACTTAGAACAAACAAAAACTATGTACATCTTCAAAAATGAAGTTTAAGCAACCAGATAGGAACAACCACCCCTGACAACTGCGCCCACAGGTATTACCTAACCTAAAATTAAGGTTACCCATGAAGAAGCACATCCTACAGTCTATGTTCCCACTTACACTGATTGCTGTCTGTTCTTTTCCTATCTCTATTCCCCTGAAAGATGTGAAAAAACAGCTTATATGCTTTCAGAAAACATTAACATTTAGCCCTGAGGAAAAAAATGCACTGGCTCTCTCTAAATAAAACTAAATTATAAACTTTTCTATGAACTGCATTACAGTATTGAGGTTATCACTTATTCCCTTCCCATAATTTCAAACTATAGTTTTCATTGAATTGATTGCCACTGTACCTTTAAATTTTGCATTTCCCTCAGCAAAGAATGCTCAGAACTCTCAAGATTAATTGCTTGCACCTGCAGACAGGCCGTCTCCATATAGAAATAGTCAACTGCATCATTCTTCTTGACACAAGAATGACATCATGCAGCAGTAAATACTCCCCATCCTGTTCAGAAAGTCATTCCATGTAGGAATATAGGTTAGACAGGTATCACGCCAATCAGCAGAAGCCTAGCTATGGTGGGCCAAAGTGGGCAGATGCCAACTGGTTGGAAGGTCAGTATCGAATTAATTTCCATGCCAGTACAAAAATTAATTCTGATACCGCTACACCATTCTTGAAATGCTTATTTTAGCATTTTGCCATTTATATACACTGTAGCAAGCTGTTATAGCTTTTTAAAAGTTAGACCTTTTCTTTTATTTACTCCACAATCACAGTTTAGATTTGGAGATCACAGAGGACCTGCTGCTGCTCTTAGGAAGGAGGAGGGGAACACCAGATTGTAGGAAAACAAAAGTTATGTACTTACCATATCAACAAATCCTTTTATTCCAGTCTGTCCAATATGATCTTGGATCTGATTTAGTGCTCCAGGCTTGAGCCCTTCCTAAACCTTTTCCTCATAATGGTCTGTTCATACCTGACTAACTTGGATCAAGTCAGACGACTATTGCCTAGCACACTTGTACTGTCTGTGAGTCAGAATGCAGATCTCTACAAGAACATAATGGCAGGCGGAAGGAGGGAAAATGTCAAATAGGACAGATTAGAATGAAAGGATCTATCATTATGGTAAGTACTTAACTATTGTATCCAATTCATTCAGTTCAACTGATATGACCTATTAGCCAGAATCCCCCTCTACTAGAATCCTGGGTGGCCTTAACACAGCAGATCTTAAAGGATGGAAGCACCAAAGGATGCTCTATCTCTGGATGTATGGTCTAATTTGTAATGCTTGACAAAGGTACTGACTGATGACCAACTAGCAGCTTAGACAAGGCCCTGAAAAAGGCTGCCATTGCATAGACTGCAGTGCTGGAATGAGGCTTAGATCTGGCAGGCAAAGAATTACCTTGAGAGGTATAGATAAAGGAAATACAAACTGACAGCCATCTGCATAGAGAGATCTTGGAGACTTTCTCATCCAGTTTGTTATGGCAAAGGAGAGAAACAACTGCTCATTTTTTCTGATAGGTTCTGTCCTGGGAAGGCAGACATGAAGCTGCCTATGCACATCTAAAGTATGCAAAATGTTCACCTTTGTTTTGATAGTTTGGAAAAAAGACTGGTAGATGTACCAGCAGCAATCTGTCTTGGAAGCCACTTTTGGAAGAAAGGAAGGACTGGTTCTAAGGGTAACCACATCCTTATTAAAAATACTGTATGAATAGACTGAGGATAAAGTGTGAAGTTCAGACACCTTCCTGGCTGAAGTCACTGCCACTAATAGAATGGTTTCCCAGGATACAAATTTAAGGCCTGTAGTTGTAGCAGGCTCAAATGGAGAAATAGACAATGATTCTATGACAAATTTAAATCCCAAGGAGGAGCTACATCCTTAATAGAAATTAAGTAAATCTTCCAACTGCTGTGGTGAAACTGCCAAATCAAGAGCAAAAACAGAAACTGCGACAGATGAATCACCAAGGCTAACGCTGAGTATCCAATGACTTAAAGACTGTAACTAATGAAATGGTCCACAAGATACGTCAAATGTCCATTTTAAAAATAAATTTAATAATTCCTGTTTAAAAAAGAAAAAATAAATAAAACTCCCTGAGTGCTCACTAACGCTAAGCGCTTTCGAAATAATCTTCATGATGAAGATTCTTTCGAAAGCGCTTATCGTTATTGAGCACTCAGGGACTTTTATTTATTTATTTATTTTTTTTAAACAGGAATTATTAAATTTATTTTTAAAACAGACATTTGACGTATCTTGTGGACCAGTTCATTAGTTACAAAATAAGTCATTGGATACTCAGCGTTAGCCTTGGTGATACATCCTTAATAGAAGGTCTCAAAGAAATGTCCCTTTGAGGAAGGCTTTGGAAAATTGTGAGAGATTACAAAAGCATCCTGAAACCCAATGTGAAATGATGAACTGGCTGCAACATGAACCTTAATAGCAGAGAATCTGGACGCAGCCAAAAACAAGGAAGACAAGAAAAGTAAAATAGCTGGTACTGATACTTGTATTATAAGATTCCAACCATTACACATATCTTTTCCATTTGCTACAGTACACCTTACAAGTAGATGATTTGTGCGAGGTAGAAAGAATATGCAAAACATCAAAGGAAAGGGAATCATCTCTTGTCATCATTGGAACTGGGGAAAGCAGATGGTTAGTTTCAGATTAGACAAGTCTGGGTGAGGCTTCCTGGATGGGTGAGAGAGCAGATCCAGTACTCTATGCAGGAGCCTGAGAGACTCCTTTGGGTCAGGTCGTAGCACGGGGAAACCATATCTGTTTGGGTCAGAATGGGGCAAGGAGGATCACTGCTGCCTTGCACCAAATAGCTTACTGTATAAATCCAAGGATGAGGGAGTGGGGGGGGTAAGTCTTATGTAACCAGGGAGGCCAATTACTGGAGAATGTGTCCCTGGGTTTCTGTCCCTGTTGAGGCAGAATACCTAAGTATTGACTGCACTAGGTATTCTGTGGGGTTGCAAACAGACTGCAGCATGGTTCAAACCCAGTGACTGAAAATTTTGTTTGCTATCACCTGATCTGGAGACCACTCTTAAGGGAAGAGATAATGCTTGCTTAACTTGTCCACAAGACTGCTGCACCTTCCAGGAATGTGTGTTGCAATCAGACATGAGAGGCCATCCCCCATTGTACATTCTCATAGCTTCTAAGAAGAGTGGGCAAGATCTGGTTCCCCCTTGCTTATGTACCACACTACTGTCTTGTTGTATGTCTGGATGTTGTTCACCCCTAGAAGGAGGCAATCCTGTAGTTCCTGCAATACAAAGTGGACTGCCCTCATCTATAGGATATTTATGTGATGACAAGCTTCTACGTTTGACTATAAACCTTGGACCATCTTGCCTTCACAATGCCCCCCACCCATCCAAGGAAGGATGCAGTGTCATTATTGTTGCTACTGGAGGGGGCAACTGAAAGGATCTTCCAAGGGTGAAAGAAGGCACCATTTTATAAGGGTCTGGCAGGACCGAGTTTCTCTGAAGGGACAGGACAGATAATCATGTTTTCAGGCCACAAGGACTGGAGTTGCCACTGTAGACCCTCATGAGGTAACAAGGGAATTGCACCATGAAAACTGCTGCTGCCATTAATCCTACGGCTATCAATACTAACCTTGCCAGAGGATGATCTAGGTCCAGAATCACTTGAAAAGATAACTTCAAATTATGTAATTCTGTTTTGTAGTATGAAGATCACAGGTATGGTTGTGTCTAACACTCAACCCAGGAACACTAATCACTGACCAGGGACTAAACTGTGTTGTGCTGTATTCACCATGATAACTAGGGTAGTGCAAAGACAAAGAAGGTAATTCTTTACCTGAAGAAGTGACTCTTTGGAGGAGGAAGGCAAGAGCCAGTCAACAAAATACAGGAAAATTCTGAATTCCTGTAAACGTGAGCTGCTATGACTGCCATACAACTGGTGAACACCATGGGGCTGTGGTGAAACCAAATGGCACAGCTTTGAATTGAAAGTGACTAGCTCCCACACAGAAGCATAGAATTTCCCGGACTCCTTCTCCATCTTTATCTGAAAGTAAGGGTCCTGGAGATCTAATAAGCACATCCATTCATTCTAAGACACAGAAAGATGGACTGCACTGCGACCATTCAAAACTGGGTCTTTTTGATGTAACTGTTTAGAAGACTTCGGTCCAAAATGGGCCAGATGGCCTTCATCTATTTCAGAACCAAAAAGAAGAATTGAGCAAAATTCTGACCATTGCTGGTGTGGTGAGAGCTCTTGGATGGCTCTTTTGTGTGTGTGTGTGTGTGTGTGTGTGTGTGTGTGTGTGTGTGTGTGTGTGTGTGTGTGTGTGTGTGTGTGTGAGAGAGAGAGAGAGAGAGAGAGAGAGACAGAGAGAAAATTACTGATACAGTGTCTTTGCCTGAATAGGCGGGATATCAGGCAATGGGAAAATGGTGACTGGGGGTGCTCAAAAAATAGAATTCTATAGGCTCTGGATATTATCCCTCTTATCTATCTATCTCGTGCTGGTGAACCATGAATAAGGGTACAGGGATATGCATCCCCTGACCGCCTCCAGAGTGGAGCAGTCTGGCAAACCTTCAGGGGTTCTGAGCTTGCCTGTCCAAGAAGAGTCCTCGGAATCCCTTATTTTGTGGACTTTCTTGGCCACCGGGCCTGTGTCAACTGAAGTGGCCACCTGTGCTATAGCCACTGATGTTAAAAGAGGAGTCAATCTGCCAGCAAGACTTCCAAAAAGTACAGTTTTGTATCTACCATAAATGTAGATGTTCGAAGATCCACATTGCTGCAGTCCTAACACTTGGGAAGTCCGCTGTCCCAGTCGGCCCGAATACCAAAGTATAAGGCTGACGTCGGTCAAGGCGCATTTGTCTGACATCAGGACGTCAGGGTACAAATGCGCATGACCGACGTCATATCCTCAGTCTTTTCTTGCCCCAGATGTCAGAAGACCCTAAAAAGATAAGGCCAAAACCAAAAAAAAAACACCAAACACTCCTGTACCTAATATATGTACAATATATACAAATTTACAAAAATAGAACCCCACCCACACAACCACCCCTAAACGCAGAGGGAAGGAGGGAGGGTAAATTGGACTGCAGCAATGTGGATCTTCGAACATCTACATTTATGGTAGATACAAAACTGTACTATGTTCTTCATCTCACATTGCTGCAGTCCTAACACTTGGGTAGAATCCCAAAGCAGAGGTAAGGGAGGATGGCTAAACTATAATGAAGCAGGAGCTGCCAAAATGCCCTGCAACACCGCAGTGGCAAAACCAGCCCTGGATTTAGAATAGAGAGGAAGGTGGTAATGCTTGGAGAAAGTATGCACTGAACTCCAAGTAGCTGCCTCCAAAATATCCTTAGTTGCCACCCCCCTTAGAAATGCTGTTGAAGTGGCAGTAGCCCTAGTGGAATGAGGCCTAATCCCAGCTGGAATTTCCTTGCCATGATGGGAATAACAGAATGCAATGCAAAACCCAATCCACTTAGATATAGTTTGTTTTGACACAGGCTTGCCCTGAGAACTCAAAGCAAAAGAAACAAACAACTGCTGAGACTGCCTAGAATCCCTAGTCCTGCTTAAATAATAACGCAACTGCCTGTGTACATCTAAAGTGTGCAAAATCTTTTCCCCCCTATTTTGGGGATCTGCATAAAAAGTAGGCAAATGAATAGTTTGGTTTAAAGCCACACTAGAAACCACCTTAGGAATAAAGGAAGGATTAGTACGTAATGATACCCTATCCTTATGGAAAATCAAAAAAGGCTCAACCGCCATAAGGGCCTGCAATTCAGAAACCCTTCTTGCAGAAGTAATGGCCAACAAAAAGCAGTCTTCCATGACAAGTATTTCAATTCAGCAGTAGCTGAGGCTCAAAAGGTTGTAGAGTAAGTTTCTCCAACACAAAATTGAGGTCCCAAGCAGGAGTAGGAGCTCTACGTGGGGTCTTATATTCTTTGCCCTCTAAGAAATTGCTTGAACAAAGGATGAGAAAACAATGGTGGGTCACAATCATAGTGAGCTGAAATTGCTGCAGCATGAATCTTAATGGAAGAGAAAGACAAACCTTTGTCCAATAACTCAGTAAGATATTGAAGAGCCACACTCAAATTAGGCTCAGACACATCCAAATCCTTTGCTGCACTCCAAAATAAAAATCTCTTCCATTTTTCTGCATACACTTTACGTGTACTAGGTCTTCTGGCTTCCATAATCACATTCAAAACTTGCTGAGGAAGTTGAGACCTGCTGTGGTTCAAAACAGAATATGCCAGGCTGTTAGATGAAGAGAGTGAAGCTTGACATTGAGTAGATGACCGTCCCTCTGAGACAAAAGGTGTGGAATTAAAGGTAAAGGCCATGGAGGCTTCCTTACCAGATTCCTCAATAATGGGTACCAGTGCTGCCGAGGCCAATCTGGAGCTATCAAAATCATCCTTGGCTTGTCTTGTCTGACCTTTAGGAGTACCTTTGGGAGGAGAGGCAGAGGTGGAAAGGCATACACATGAAGATTTTCCCAACTGAACGAAAGAGCATCCACTTTCCAAGCTGTGTGATGAAACCTTTTCGTGCAAAACTTTGGCAGCTGGTGGTTTAGTGGAGAAGCGAACAGATCTATGTCTGGAGTTCCCCATGACACTGTCAATTTTCGAAATACATGAAGATCCAGTTTCCACTCGTGGGGATCCATGATTTGCCTGCTTAATACATCTGCTAAGGAGTTCTGTGCTCCTGGCAGAAACCTTGCCTGAAGATTTAGCTGCAAGCTGAGCGCAGTCTCCCACAAAATCATTGCTTGCCTGCATAGAGGATAAGAATGTGTTCCCCCTTGCTTGTTGATGTACCACATGACAGTTGTGTTGTCTGTTAGAATCAACACCTGCCCTGGAAGAAGTAACTCCTTGAAAGCCATTAATGCAAACTGGACTGCTAACATCTCCTTCATGTTGATATGTAGATGCTGTAGGCTGGCAGGCCACTTGTCTTGTATCCACTTTCCATTTAGATGAGCTCCCCAAGCTATGTCTGAGGCATCTGTCGTTAGAATCTGACTCGCCTCTGGCCGGGTCACAGAGAGTCCCTTGTTTAGGTGACATT
The DNA here is from genome assembly GCF_019279795.1 of Protopterus annectens. NCBI lineage: Eukaryota > Metazoa > Chordata > Ceratodontiformes > Protopteridae > Protopterus > Protopterus annectens. Next base: position 491,972,479 of record NC_056730.1, on the reverse strand, counting down.
CCTGAGCCCACCACAAAAATTCCTTTTGAATGCAAGGTATTATTGGAATGACAGTGTCCAAATCCTGGCAGTGCTGTGTCCATACATTTTTGAGATACCATTGCAGCTTCCTCATATGCAGTTTGGCATTGGGAAGCACCAGAATACAAGATGCCATGAACCCTAAGGCTTGAAGGACTGTCCTTGCAGTCAGCCCGGACTGAAGAGATAGTTGATGGAAGTAAAGGGAAAGATTCTTTTGTTTGTCCGGGGTTAAAAAGGCCATCTGGGCTGCTGTATTCAGTCTCACACCCAGAAAGCACATGTCTTGAGAGGGTACTAGACTGGACTTTATTTCGTTCACAGAATACCCCAGGCATCTTAGCACTGCTATCACATATTCCAGATGCTGAAGAAGCTTGTCCTTTTCTTGAGCCAGAATCAGACAGTCGTCCAAGTAAGGATAGATTTGTATTCCTTTTAGCCTGAAGAAAGCTATGACTGGAGCCAGAACTTTTGTGAATACTCTGGGCAGTAGATAAGCCAAAGGGCAATGCAGAGAACTGATAATGGGAATTCCCAGCTCGAAACGCAGATACTTCCTGCAACTGAGTCTGATAGGCACATGAAGGTAAGCCTCCTTGAGATCTAAAGTTACCATCCAGTGATCTTTGCCCAGCAGAGGTAAAAGCTGTTGTAACGTCAACATTTTGAACTTGGGAATGTCCAGATAAGTGTTGAGGATAGACAAATCCAAAATTGGTCTCCACGTGTTCCCCTTTTTTGGTACTAGGAACAGGCGAGAATAAAATCCTAGGCCTCTTTCTGGCACAGGAACCGGCTGAATGGCCCCTATCTGGAGTAACAGAGAAATTTGCTTGTGAGCCTCTTTTCTTTGTAGAGGAGGAATGTCTGGCATGCCTTTGAAAGGAGGCAAGGTATGGAAATAAAACCTGTAACCGTGGTGAACGATATCCAATACCCATCTGTCTTGGGTAATAAAACTCCAATTTTCTTTGAAAAGTGCCAGCCTTCCTCCCAAAGGTGCTGCCAGACGAGAAGGCTCTGGCAGCTGAAAAGGCAGGTCATTGGGTCTGCTTACGAAAGGACTGACCCCTGCCCTCACCAGAAGACTGGGCAGGTGAACTCCTGTTCTAGGCCTAAAAGAACCTTGAGCTCTGCCCCTACCACGCCTAGATCTACCCCTAGACTGGGAATCATAAGAAGGATATGTCCACCCCTTAGTAGGCCAATTTCTACTAAACTTCGGAGGCTGAACCTGCAAAAAATCTTTAACAGTCTGCATAGACTTAGCCTTGTCCTCCATTTTCTTTAAAACTGCTTCCACAGGCGAACCAAATAACACATCAGATTGTAAAGGAGCATCTAAAATCCTTGTCTTTACATGCTCAGCTAAATTCTGATCCCTCAGCCAGGCGTGCCTGCGAAGAACAGAACCAGTGGCTGCCACCCTCGAAGAGGCCTGTACAGCATCAAAACCACATTGCAAGGAATGCTTACCCACCTGTTCAGAAACATGAACTAAATCCTGCAACTCTTTACACTCAATACCTTCCGCCAGAGCATCTACCTTAGACTTCAATTGTGAAAGGAAATAATTTTGGTATTTCAACATGTGAAACTGGCAATTCAAAGCCCTCATGGCTAAAGTGGAAGAAGTATACACCTTCTTTCCCCATCTATCCAAAGCCCTTGCCTCTTTATCAGAAGGAACAGGATTTTTAACAACAGAAGCCTTAACACCTTTAGGGCCCTGAGAAACAGTTTCTGGGTCTGCCCTAGGACTCTTAAAAAGATACTTATGAGCTTCAGGCACCCTATAATACCTATCAGGCTTAACTGGGGCAGGAGGCAAAGAATCAGGGTTCAGGGAAGCCTCTGCAAAAACATCTCCTACCACATCCAGAACAGGAGGTATAGCCAAAGGCCTATGCTGGGGTAAAAACAAAAATTCCCTAAGCCTTTTCCTGGAATCAGAGAAATCTTGACCTTCCCATTTAAAATGCTCCCTCATGGAATGAAGAGTCTCTGAAAAAGAAAAATCCTCAGGAGGAGAAGCCGAAGGAGTAGAATCATCTACATCAGAATCAGAATAAGGAGGATACTCCTGCAAGTCTTCAGCCGAAGACTCAGAAGCCTCCAAACACTGCTCAAAACTCTCAAGCTCAGGTTCCACCCTAGGCCTCTTATCAGGGGGGGGCATAGAACCTCTAATCATAGTAATCAAATCTTCTGCCATTTTAAGCATATGTTTCTTAGGCAGAGACCCTGAAGAACTAGGGGAGACCCCCACTGAAGTTAACCCTGGCCTGCCTCTAGAAGAAGCCTTGGAAACAGAAGGGGAGGGCCTAACCACCTTAGGAAGGGAGGGGAGAACAGCTACCTGAGAAGCCCCTTCAGCCTGGCCTACCTCCTGAGAGGACACATCTTGTAACAGTAAAGTCTCTCCCTGAGAATCCAAAGGAACTTCTGGTAGAACCACTGGCTCCACCGAGCCCTCTAAAGAACCGACGTCCGGGACAGACGGTTCTTCCAACCTAGACTTTGCTGCTTTGTCCTTGCGCTTTTTAGACGAAGCGGGCGTCGGAGCATCCGACGGCATGTTGTAATTACAACGCTTCCCAAAAACTAACCTGGCACAATCTAATCTTCTCTTAATAGTGCGTTTGTTAAATCTAGCACAAGAGCGACAGCCAACAACGTCGTGCTCAGGTCCTAAGCAAGGTATACACAAGGTATGGTAATCCCTATGAGGTATCTGTTTCCCACAAGAAATACAGTTATTTACTTTTTCTGACATCCGGTTAAATACTGAGGCAAGAAAAAACCAAAATATTCCCCAACGGGGTACTTAGCCAACTTTGATTCGGTCTGAAACTCCGACTTCAGAAAATTTCAGAACGCCAACCTGCACTCGCAATACTGCTTCTGCATCGGACCATGCGGCAAAAAAGACTGAGGATATGACGTCGGTCATGCGCATTTGTACCCTGACGTCCTGATGTCAGACAAATGCGCCTTGACCGACGTCAGCCTTATACTTTGGTATTCGGGCCGACTGGGACAGCGGACTACCCAAGTGTTAGGACTGCAGCAATGTGAGATGAAGAACATCCAGAGTTTTCAAGCCCCTTTTTGGTTTGTTGAAAAAGTGTGCTGAGGCATCTTGAACTTCACTCCTACTGCAGAGAGAGTCTTGCCTTACCTGTTCACTCTTCTGCATCCTTTCTTTTATTTTAGTACCAAATAGGAGGACACCTTCAAAGGAAGCATTAGAAAATGATGATTTGAAGTTGTCTGCTAAGTCACACAAGCATGGCCAAGTGTGGCACCTCATGGCAATGCCAGCCCCTGCTGCCCTTGCCGATCCATCTGTCTCACTGTGAATTAGGCACATGGTAGGTTAGCAATATGAGACACTGTGGACAATGTAGCCTGGACTGGTTTCTGTGACTCAGACATAACTGGATTCTTCAGAGCAGATGATGTTTGTTGGGCAAGATCCCTCTGAAATCTGGTCATGTGAGTGGCATAGTTCATGGTTTGAATCACAGAGGAGTCCGACATGTATGCCTGCTTCCCTAGTCTATCCATTGCCTGGGAGTCCTTGTTGGGGCAGAAGAATAGAAGAGTCCTTAAAGAATTCATTCTTAAGCGTCTGTCACAATGAAAATTGACTTCATAGGTGGTGGTGGTGGTGGTGGTGTGTTGTCCAGAAGGGTTTATCCTTAGGGAGTTAGAGAAACTTGTCCGACTTGTACATGTCGGGCTCCTGCCATGATTTCATGCAAATCAGAGTCTGATGTGAAAGAGTCATTAGTTAAGTCAAATGATTCTACTTGAGCATGCCTTATTCCTAGGTGGTTCAGGGGATGATGCACCTGAATCCTCAGAGGGCTCTCTCTGCTGGATTGCAGCCGGTTTGGGGTCCATGGAATGATACTGCTCAGATGACACCTTTTGGCAAGTCAAATCAAACAGGTGGAAGTCATAAGATGGATCCATGGTCAGGGGACAATGATTCACCTCAATTTTCGGAATGCCACTACATCCTCAGCTGGCTCCAAAGAAGCTCCTCTCACAATTAGGTCCAACTCCCTAAATGGAGAAATGGACAGAATCCAGGTGGAAATCCTCAGATTCAACTGTAAGAATAGCACTGAAGAGGGGAATAGAGCCAAGCTCTCAAAGGCCAATGTCTCTGATATGAATAGCAGAGCCATTCACCCAACCCCTTGGTACTGAGACTCTGTTATTGGACCCACCTGGAGCATAGATGGTAGAGTTGAATCCAAGATGCCAGGGGATGATGAAGACTGAATCAGGGAGTCTTGTGTCACAGGATCCAGGAGACCAATCAGATCAAGAGAAACCTGAGCTGAGGCATGGACTGGTGAGCGAACCTGAATCAGGGTGAAATGAAAGGGTACAGTCGGCTTCGGAATGGATGGAATCCCAATGACCCTCATCTCAATCTGAGTTTATGAACCTCTGCATCAAGTGATCCAAATCAACTTCAGAAGAGCTCTTAAAGGATTTAAACAACCTGGCTGAAACAGCTGAAAAAGGTCTCAATAGAGAATTCTCAGATTTCTTAGGCGAGTTATGAACAGTACAACAAAAATGGCCGCTGAAACAAGTAATGTCAATCCAGTTAAAATAACGCTCATAAAATAAAACAAAATGGCTCAAAATCACCTCAGAGTATTTTATTACAAAAACACAAGCTATCAAATCATTTTGTTTTTAAAAGACATGATGAAATAATTTAAAAATTCAATTAAATACAGATGCCTCATAAACCATCTAGTAACTAACAACCAATCAGTATGTACATCACAATAAAAAAATCATTCCTTTCATATATGATTTTTTCCTGTAAGTAGTCTAGTCCAGATACAGATTTGCTGTATCCACGACTGTTTGCAAGCTTCTGAGCCCCCACCACCATAGCTAGGGTTAAACTATTCCCGGGGGTGCCATAAAGTCTGCTCTTGAAATTTTCCCCTAGAACTAGCCAGTTTTTTAGTTTTAGCACTCAAATCTGTTTCTTTGAACTCAGCACTTGTTCAGAACTCATTGTAAGCACTAAATAAGCTAGAAATTACTATAGCACTCAACTTTCCTCACTTGTCTAGAGGAAAACCGGTTTTAGTACTTAATAAATAAGCACATATCCAGGCATGTCTAAGGGTCAGCTCCCAGTGTTTTCTCCTGTCTACCTAATGAATCTTGGGGCAATGCAGCAATTGCCTCATGTACACAGACAACCCTCTCCTCCTACCACCCAACACTACAACCTGTGAGAGATGCACTTATATAGCCAAACTAGAAGCAAAGCTCTTTTCACCCATAACTGGACTAGACAGTCAAGAGGAGAGGGTACAATCTTGCGCCACACCACACTCATCACAAAGTCCCTCAAAACCTACACCACCAAAACACACACACAGAAACACAAAACACACATCTACATTTGCAGAGGCTCTCAATAAAAATCTGCCCAAGCAACAGAGACCTCCAAAGCAGAAAGGCAAGCAATCTACACTCCTCAACACAACCCAAATGACACATAGCCCACAAACTCAGTGTGCCACTCAACCACAGCCCATAAGGCATAACAACGTACCCAACACTCTAGTCATAGGTGACTCTATAGTCAGGCACACTGATGTTCTACTCGCCAGGGTAAATAAGGAAAAAGTTACTGTTAGCTGCCTGTTGGGTACCAGGATCTGCCACATAACGCACGCACTCAGGTCACTCCACAACAAGTACAAATATGACTCTGTCATTGTCCATGTTGGTGTGAATGACCTGAGACGTACCTCCCTGGACTACATGAAGAGAGACATGAAGGAGCTGTCCAATCTTATAGCCCAGTCAGGTATGACCCTAGCCTTGAGTAGCATCCTGCTATCACCCAGAATGATACCACAGTATAAGAACAAAATGATTGACTTCAACAATTAGTGTCATTTTAAGGGGATCCAGTATGTCTATCTGGGATGACATGATCGACAGACCATGATGCTTTGCCAGAGATGGCCTGCACCTGTCGCCCTTGGGATTCAGATACTGGGTAAGGCTCTTGCCACCCCTATAGTGCCTTTTTTAGGCAAGTTTCAAATGGCAAACTCACCACTGTAACAGGTACAAGCAAGCAAAATCTGAGGGCAATGCTACTCAATACTAGAAGTCTAAACCTCAAAATGCACTCACTCATGGCACTCCTTAAAATGGAGAACATCGACATCTGTGCAGTAACAGAGACCTGGTTCAAGGCTTGAGAGGGCAGCCCTGCATTACCAGGCTATAATTCATACCACACCTTTTGGCCACCTAACCTGAACCGAAACACTAAAGGTGGAGGAGTGTCCATATTCATTAAGGATATCCACACCTCCATGCTAGTTGCTCAGCATAATGCATCCGAGATTATCCAAGTGCAACTAACTCTGGGCAAGACCGCAATCCAAACTGTAGCTTGCTACAGATCCCGTACCATGCCCCAGGATTTCCACTCCTCATTTCTTGATACATTGGAAAATATTAGGGTACAACCTAACATCTTAATAATGGGCGATTTCAACTACACCATCATTAACTGGGAAAACTACTCATGTACCAACTCTTTTGCTCAACTTTTTCTGGAATTCATAAATTCCAATGCCTTGGATCAACTTATCCACACCCCACCAGGGGCAGAAATATCCTTCAGCAACCAAACAGGAAAACAAGATATGCAGGAAAAAACAACAGCCAAACGATCCACCAGCAGCAATTTATTTAAAAAGAACTCTGACGTCTCGGCCACAGCCTTCAAGGAGTAAAAACTTCAATACACCACAGAACATTTTATACTAAAACAAAACTGCCAATTATACAATTAACCAATAAAAAAATTGGCAATTAATTTATTAAATAACACTCTCCAATTAAAGTCCTCATTTAGACCCAAAGGAGACATTGTTTTAAACTTAAGCATGTATACAGCTTCTTTATGCAGAAGAACTGATTTAATATCTACATTATTACATCCATTAACTTGTATTTGTTCTAAAACAGTTGCCTGCAGTCCTTCACTATTACCATTGTGTACATTCAAAAAATGCATGGCTACAGGACTGGATTCCTTTTTATTTTCAATGTCCCTGACATGTTCTAAAAGCCTCACCTTAAAGGCACGCTTCGTTTCACCAATATAAATCTTATGGCATGGGCATTGTAAAGCATATATAACACACTCAGAAGTAAAAGAGAAATGGTATCTAGTATTAAATCTAATACCATTAATATATGGAAATGCAGGTACAATATGTCTACAAGCTTTACACTTATTACAAGGATATGTGCCAATTAACATAATATTCTGATGCAATACAACCAGCGGTGAAACATATTTACTTTTTACTAAAAAATCTTTTATATTTTTGCCCCTACGATAAGAGAATTTCAACTTTAAATTTAACCATGTCTGAACATTATCTAAGGAACATAGATAATCCCAAAACTGTTTTATAATTTTTACAAATTCTACAGTAAAACATCCAAATGTGGATACAAAATATATAACTTCTTTATTCCTTTCCTGATGTTCACAACTTTTAACATTATATCTTTCAGATATAACCTCACACTGTTTATATTTTTGTCTTTCATTATTATTCAAACGCTCATAACTATCTTTTATTATTTGCTTGCTTTAACCCCTAACCATAAAAGATTCTGCCATAGCAAGCAACTCTCTATCACGTGTCAGTTCTTCATTACATAACCTGGAGACCCTAAGCATTTCTCCATAGGGCAAAGAATGCAAAGTATGGGGTGGATAGCCACTAGTGCCATGCACATACTGAAAACCACCTTAAAATTTTTTATTTATAGATGTAACTAAACTATACCCATTTGAAATATCCAGCACTAAATCCAGAAACGAAACTCTAGTGCCAATATTGACACCATCAAATTTTAAATTAAACCTATTTACATCCAAATCCAATACGAATTGGTATACAAAAGGATGCCCCCCTTCCATCAAAAAAATCAAGTCATCTACGTATCTATAATATTTAATAACATGACTACGAAAAAAACTATGTCTGTAAATGACTTCCAACTCAAAAAGGCCCATGAACAAATTAGCATACATGGGGGCAAATGAAGCCCCCATGGCTGTTCCCTTTAGTTGGTGATAAATAACCTTATTAAACTCAAAAAAATTATGTGTTAATGAAAAATGTACCAACTCCACTATATATTCAGTAGAAGGTGAATCACCCAGAAAAAACCTGATGGCTTCCATACCAGCCCCATGTCCGATATTGGTGTATAAACTCTTTACATCAATGGTCATCCAATACATGTTCTTATTCCAAGTGATGCCTTTCATCTTTTCAAAAAAAATCAAACACATCAGCAATGTACGAAGGTAACTTGTTCACATATTTTGCCAGATAGTTGTGCAAAAAAATTCCTAAATTATAAAGAAAATACTGACGCCCTGAGACTATTGGTCTACCAGGTGGTTTACTTACATTCTTATGAATTTTTGGTAAACAATAGAAGTTAGCCATACGGCACCCTTCTATATCAAACTTCTTCTTCATATCTGAAGTAGAAAAATATCCTAATCTAACTCCCTTGCTGATAAGTTCTTTATATTCTAACAAAGAAGCAGAATAAATTTCCATATCCACCACTTTATATGTTGTGGTATCATTTAAATGATCCAAGCACATGCCTAAATACTGAATAGAATCCATTACTATCAATTTATTACCTTTGTCTGATGGTTTAAAGACAATTTCACTTTTCTTACTTAATTCTAACAACACTTGCCATTCACTGTAACTCATATTATATTTTATATTCTTATTACTCATAAACCTATCATATGAGGTCTCAGTGAAGAAATTAATCAAATTAATGCAATTGCAAACATCAGTATTTAAAACATTAGGAATAAAATGGCTCACAACAGGAACATTCTCAGTATTAAACTTGCAATAAGCATTAACCATTTCCTCTGAAGTACAAGAAAAGAAACTGTCAGACATACTACTACCATCCTCACTGTCAAAAGCACAATCTGGATATATATTAAATTGGTTAAAATAACTTTTTAAATGACGCTTCCTACCAAAAGTATAGACATCTTTCTTTCTTTATGTCATGCAGTCTAGAAACAACAGTGGGGATAAATTTTAAACCCCGATTGAGCACAGACAATTCCATCTCATTAAACATGTATCCTGATAAATTAACTACATATTCCTTAGTATTTAACACAATAGTCTCACCATTTGCCTTGTTTAAATCCCCCCTGTCCATACTGTTCACTTGCTGAATAGGAAAACTGTTCTCTCTGGCGTTTCTGACCTTGAGCGGTTCTCTGTGAAAACGCCGGTTCCCGACGAAAAGTTCTCCGAAAATTCTCTGTCTGTTGAGCTACCGGAAGGGCAGGAAAATCAGATTCCATATTCTCCTCCTCGTACGAGGTATAACCTCCTTCAGATGCTGACGAGTTGTGGTAATGCTGATAATCCGCATCACGGCGAAACCTAACTTGTTTGCGAGACCTAACCCGGTTTGCTTTGGAGAGAAAGGCTTTATGGGTCTCGTAGTCCCTTAGATCTCTAAGTAGTTTACCTTTCTTTCTTTCAATGAGCGTGGCCTCATATTCTTTAAGTTTTTCATTACTCTGTTTTAGAAAATCATCGAGTATAGATGCAGAAACATTAGCTGACAGTTCAGAGCACAATTTTTTAATTTCATTACACAGTTCTTTTTGTTTAAGTTGATCACGCTCAACTAAAATATGTATCCAATCTGTAACACATTTGTGGGCAGCAGCTACCCATCTTTTATGAAACACACAGTCAGACTCAACAGTTAAGTCAAAAGGTGTAGTGGGGTCTTTGAAAACTCTCAGACCCCTAGGTGTTGTCTCAGTCTCTAAGTATTTCTGTAGTTCACAAATGTTAAAATGAGTAGCAGTCTCTTTCCACATTTTCTTTTCTAATTCCTCAAGCAAAGTCTTGTTTTCTGTAGTAACTGACAAAGGTGCTTTTCTCCCAACATTGGAGAATGGATTAGAAGAATGCTTTCTTCTGTCCTCATCCCATTTCTCCCAAGCAGATAAATTCTTATCTAAACCATTTCTTTGTACAAATTGACGCTCACCTCTGTCTATTGAGTTACTCAGAAAATTATCCAAAGAAAGTTGATTACCATCATTATTATCTCAAAATACTCGAAGAAGATGGAGATGTGGATCAGTTGACATAATATACCACAGCAGCAACCAAACAGGAAAACAAGATATGCAGGAAAAAACAACAGCCAAACGATCCAGCAGCAATTTATTTAAAAAGAACTCTGACGTCTCGGCCACAGCCTTCAAGGAGTAAAAACTTCAATACACCACAGAACATTTTATACTAAAATAAAACTGCCAATTATACAATTAACCAATAAAAAATTGGCAATTAATTAATTAAATAACACTCTCCAATTAAAGTCCTCATTTAGACCCAAAGGAGACATTGTTTTAAACTTAAGCATGTATACAGCTTCTTTATGCAGAAGAACTGATTTAATATCTACATTATTACATCCATTAACTTGTATTTGTTCTAAAACAGTTGCCTGCAGTCCTTCACTATTACCATTGTGTACATTCAAAAAATGCATGGCTACAGGACTGGATTCCTTTTTATTTTCAATGCCCCTGACATGTTCTAAAAGCCTCACCTTAAAGGCACGCTTCGTTTCACCAATATAAATCTTATGGCATGGGCATTGTATGCAGAAATATCCTTCACCTGGTCATTACCAACATGGGCAACCAGTGTTTCACACCAGAGGTCAACTTCTCATTGGTCAGATCCAACCACAAGCTAATCACCCTAGACATCCACATCACTTCTCCACCCCCCCCCCCCATTAGGGAAACCACCGTAAAAAATTTCTCCAAAGCCAAATTCACTCTTAAGACAGAAGTGGCAAACTTCACAACATCCATGCAGACGGACAATAGAAGTACGACTGCTGAATCCCCACACAAATGCACTTTAGAAGCACTTACACGAGTGCATGGATCATGCAATCCCTAAGAGAACCAAGATGCTATCCTCCAAAAGAATGAAGCCAATCTGGTGGTCAACTGCCATAAACAAACTCTACAACAGAAGAAACTGTTGCACAAAAGAGTAAAATCCCATGATTGGAGGAACTCCCTGGTCAGCCTCACTAAAAAGCTGAGATCCCTCATAAAATCTTCCAAAACTAGTTACGAAAACAAAATTGCCATTGATTCTAAAGACAACCACAAAGCATTCTATAGCTATGTCAATAATCTGAATGGCAACACTCAGATCTGCTCTTGAGTTACAGCACAATGGCACTATAACATCCTGGCAGATAGGTTCAGTGCTAACTTTACCCCTTCTCACCCCCTAAAGGGCCCATTTCTATACCGAAAGAATGCAAAGTTTCTGTAATCACGGCTGCACAGGTGAAAACCACACTCTGCAAAGCCAAGAACACAGCATTCATGGGACCTGACAACATCCCAGGCTGCGTTCTACACGATCTACAGAACAAACTGGCACTCCACCTAAGTACCATGTTCAATCATAACCTCACCTCAGGCTTTGTGCCCACTGAATGGTGCATAGCGACAGTTATCCCACTCCACAAAGGGAGAGCCAACATGGACCCTGGGAACTACCACCCCATTAGCCTGACGAGCCTGGTCTGCAAGGCTATGGAATGTATCATCATCATGGAACTTATAAACAATGACATTGGTAATCTCCAAACTCTGGACCTCACCGGGTTCGGGTTTGTAAAAGGCAAATCATGTCTCCTAAACTTAACAGACTTCTTTGAAGTGGTCACCAAAGCCATAGTTGAGGGTAAGGCAGTTCACGCAGCCTATCTAGGTCTCGCCAAGGCTTTTGACACCATCCCCCACTCTGGAATTACAGATAAACTCACTAAACTAGGTATAAATCCCTATGTCACAAGATAGGTTGCCAACTGGCTCACTGACAGGACCCACACTGTGAAAGTAGCAGACTCCAAATTCGACTTCAAACCAGTGACAAGTGGAGTACCACAGGGTTCAGTCCTGGGTCCTCTCCTGTTTATCTACTTCTCAGAAGTACAGGCTAACATAGAAGGTCTTTGGCTAACAAAGGCTGCAGATGACTGCAAACTAGGAGCCATAATCGAAACTCCTAATCATGTGGACATCCTACAAAAGGGCCTCACTGAGACAGATGCCTGGTTTCAAAGCCATGGCCACAAGCTCAATGCCAAAAAGTGCATTGTCATCCCCTTTGATAAAAACTCTGTACCCATGAACTACCACATAGGCGGTAGTCTACTTAACACCAAAAGTGTGATAAGAGACCTTGGGACACAGGTGCACAGTAGTCTCTCCTTTGATAATCACATCGCCACAATAGTCAGGAAATCCTTCTACGTGGCACACCTCATCACAAAAGGTTTCTCATCCAGGAAAAAAGAGGTCATTGTTCCCCTCTACACGTCAGTCATTAGACCCATAATAGAGTACAATGCCCCTATTGCTATGTACCTCAAAAGACATCTACAACTAGAAAGGCCGCAGAAATACATCACGAAGAGCATTACCGGCCTCAAACAGATGTCCTACGCAAGCTGTCTCAAAAAACTCCAGCTTTACTCCGTCGCATATCACCTACTCAGAGGCGATCTCTGCCTAACATACACAGCTATGTCAAACCCAGAGCTGTTGGACATGCTCCACTTAAAGAAATCCCAATCCCTCCGAGCTACATGCTCTAGGGACCTAAACCTTGTCACCACAATAAACTGAACATGCTGGAAGGATAGATTCCTGTCCCAGAGACTTCCCATACTCTGGAACAAACTACCTATCTATATCAAACAAAGCTCCTCATTAGCACTCTTCATGAAAAATCTTGATGACTGGATGGGAGATAGTAAATTCACCCCAGGGATCACTTCTGTGCCTCTGCTCAAAAGGGGCAAAGGAAAATAATTTTCTTGGGTGGCGAAAACCAGGGTACCTTTTTGGCCAACTGTATATTTATACCTACACATTAAATACAATCCTAAAACTAATATAACTATTACTGAAAACTTATGTCTATACTCTAAGACTATCCCAAAAGCATCCTATCAAGGTGGAACAAGATGGCACAAGGCCAAAGGAAGGGCATAGGAAAACTGTTAAACTCTGTAAATATGTCCTAGAAAAATGAAGAAAAAAGCATCAAAACACTACCTAATGAACAACAAATGATCATTAGCAGTCCAAAGACTGAAAATTGTTCAAATATCTCAGCCTAGCTATCACAAATATGAGGCGAAGCGCTTATCTGCCAGATCCACATTGCTTCTCCAAGAAGCAGCAAACAAGATCAGGGGAGCAAGGCATTATGGAGGACAAAAGTTTAGGAAGCACTCGAGGCTGGAGTACCACATCAGCTGGATCAAATCTGAGCTAGAGCTCAAGGACACACTGGTCAGATCAGATGGACTGAATAAGATTAATGGACTTTTTTTTTTTTTTTGCTCCTCAAATTAGAGTTGAGAGATGCCAGATCAAGGAGTGGCACTGAACGCTAAATAAGCCAGCTACAACTTTGCCAGCCACATACATAAATATTAGTCAACCTTGGTGGGTTATAAATTGAGTTTAGCATTATTTCTGTGGTCAGAATATTCTGAAGGCTGTATCTGTTTTTCTCTCATAGATGATACCATGAAAAGGTATTCACATTTCATGTCATCTGGAAAGTGTTCTCAGAGTAAAACATCTGATTAAGGTGCGCCTGCATTTTCTGAAGCAAGTACAAATAAACCTTTGGAGCTGGACCTAAACTCTTTACCATACACAAAACCAAATTAGACATTTGTTGATGCAAAAAAGTGTGTTATTTTTGCAGTTTATTTTGCTGATAAGGACACCTCCCTTAAATATTTTTCTTGGAGCTAAAAATTCATGTCATGACATCATAAAAGACTGGTCCCACGAAGCCTCATCACCTAAATTAGAATATAGGCTGCCAAATTCCATGCTAATCACCACAAAAAGAAAGTCATATGTTCAAAAAGCCAACTTATCAACTATCATCTATGAGAGGTGATGATTGTTGAACTACAAAGCATCCTCTGATCCAATCTTAATGGACATATTGCAGATTCACAAAACAAATAGCATCAGAAGCACATAATCCAGGGTTCAACTCTTCATCTACAACATAAATAAGGCAAGCTGGAGGGACAGATATCTGTCTCAGAGTCTGCCCCTTCTGTGCAAGAGACTTCCTGCCCAGATGAGCCCGAGTTCTTCCCTGCACCTGTTCAAAACAACTTGGATCAGTGGATGGGAAATTGTAAATTTATCCTTGGGTACCTTATGAATGCTTGAACACTCATGCTCAAGTTACATATACCCCTACAAAAAAGTACAGTTTTGTACCTACCATAAATGTAGATGTCCGAGAGGTATGCATCTGCAGTCCTAACAAATGGGTTGTCCTGGCCTCAGGCAGCCCTTCGGTCGGCCGGATTCCAAAGTCTGGGTCTGGCCTCGGCTGATGTCGCACTTCACCCGACGTCATAGCTGCAGTTCTGCGGGTATAAAGGCATCAGCCGACGCCATTTTCCCCAGTGTTTCTTGCCCCAGATGCCAGGTGCCCTCTAGGAAGGCTAAATTTGGATAAATGCAAAAATTTCCAAACAATAGAGAGCAAATAGAAATAAACGTGTATATACATATATACAAACAAATGCACCATAATAGATTCCCCCAGCTAGCTACAAGATGGGCAATTACCCTAGGAGTACCACAGTGGGGAAGGAGGGTGGGTAATCCTGACTGCAGATGCATACCTCTCGGACATCTACATTTATGGTAGGTACAAAACTGTACTATGTCCTTCAAGGATGCATCTGCAGTCCTAACAAATGGGTAGAATACCATAGCCAAACTGGGGGAGGAGGCACTAAGAGGTTTATGGTGTAGTTAAGATCCCTTGCAAAACAGCAGTGGCAAAACCTGCTCGGGATCTGGAGTATAAAGGTAGATTGTAATGCTTGGCAAATGTATGCACGAAGCTCCAAGTAGCAGCCTCTAATATGTCTTTGGTAGCCACTCCTCGTAAGAAAGCTGTAGTAGTGGCTGTAGCCCTTGTGGAATGAGGTCTGATGTTTTCTGGAGTTGCCTTTCCATGAAAAGAGTAACAAAATCTAATGCAATTTCCTATCCATTTTGAGATTGTCTGTTTTGAAATTGCTTTTCCTTCCATTCCTGTTGCATATGCTACCAGAAGCTGGTCAGTTTTTCTATTGTTCTTGGTTCTGTCCAGGTAGTAGCGCAATTGTCTGTGCACATCCAAAGTATGCAGTAATCTTTCCCCCCTGTTCTGTGGGTTAGGGAAGAATGTTGGTAGGTGTATTGCTTGGTTTAATGATACCCTGGAGACCACCTTTGGCATAAAGGTTGGATTAGTTCTCATGGACACTCTATCCTGATGGAAGATAAGGAAGGGTTGTACTGCCATTAATGCCTGTAATTCAGAAACCCTTCTAGCTGAAGTGATTGCAAGCAGGAATGCAGTTTTCCAAGATAAGTACTGTAATTCTGCTGTTGCTGCTGGTTCAAAAGGGGGAAGAGTTAACTTTTCTAACACAAAGTTCAAGTCCCATGTAGGCAATGGTGGTTTCCTTGGTGGCTTTACATTTTTAATTCCTCTGAGAAACTGCCTGAGTAGAGGTTGAGAAAAGACTGGAGGATCCATGTTGTATTCTGCTGAAATTGCTGATGCATGAATCTTAATGGAGGAGTAAGACAGACCATTGTGGAAAAGCTGTGCTAAGTATTCCAGGATGTTAGCTATGTTTGCCAATGATGCATCTAATCCTTTTGTTTCACACCAAATGAGATATCTTTTCCATTTTGCTGAATAAGTTTTCCTTATTGAAGGTCTGTGAGCCTCCAAGATAATGTCTTTAACCCTTTGAGATAAATCTGGGTTATTTTGCCTTATGTAATGTTCCAAGCAGCTAGTTGTAGTGTTTTCAAATTTGGATGCAGGATTTTGAAGTTGTTCTGTGTTAGCAGTAGAGGTAGCAGGGGTAGAGGCCATGCGGGTTCCCGGGACATACTCCTCAGAAGTGGGTACCAATGTTGTCTCGGCCAGTCTGGAGCTATCAAGATGATCCTCGGGTGATCTTCTTTGATCTTCAGCAGCACTTTGTGCATCAAAGGAAGAGGTGGGAATGCATATGCTGTCAGGTTTTCCCAACTGAAAGATAGGGAGTCCACCCTCCAAGCCAGTGGGTGGTATGTCCTTGTGCAGAATTTCTTCAATTGGTGGTTGTGTGGGGACGCGAACAGGTCTATTTCTGGCAGTCCCCATTTCCTTGTGATGGTTCTGAAGATGTCTGGATGTAGCATCCATTCGTGGACATCCGTGGTGGTTCTGCTTAAGATGTCTGCTAGTATGTTTTCTTTTCCTGGCACAAATATGGCCTGGAGCTGAATGTTGAAGCTCAGGGCCAAATTCCAGAGGTCCATTGCCATCCGGCATAGAGGATAAGAATGTGTGCCTCCCTGCTTGTTGATATAACACATAACGGTGGTGTTGTCCGTCCTTATCAGCAAATGACCCTGTTGAAGGAATGGTCTGAATGTCTGAATTGCCTGTTTTACTGCGAGCATCTCTTTTTGATTTATGTGTAGGCTCATCTGGTCTTGAGTCCATAAACCTTGTATGCACTTGTCCACCATGTGTGCCCCCCAACCGAGGTCTGAGGCGTCCGTGGTGATAGTCTGGCTTGGGTGAGGCCTGTGGAAGGGCAGTCCTTTGTTCAATTGACAGGCCTGGGCCCACCACTGGAATTCTTGTTTCAGGCATGGAATTATTGGAATTTGGGTTTCTAGGCTGTGCTTGTGCTGAGACCATAAATTCCTCAGGTACCATTGCAATTTCCTCATATGTAGTCTGGCATGTGGAATTAATATTATGCAGGATGCCATGTAACCCAGGGCTTGCAGTATTTTCCTTGCTGTAAGCTGGTTCTGCGTTAATGCCATGAAATAGAGTGGTAGCTGCTTCTGTTTTTCTGCTGTGAGGAATGCCATCTGGTTTGATGTGTCCAGTTCTGCACCCAAGAAGGTTATCCTTTGGGATGGCATCAGCCTTGACTTTTTTGTGTTGACTGTGTATCCCAGGGCTTGCAGTAGGTGAATAACCTTTTTCAAATCTTTTGTTAGTTTGTCCTTGCTGTCCGCTTGTAACAGGCAGTCGTCCAGGTATGGATAAATTTGAATTCCCTGAAGCCTGCAATGAGCAATTACTGATGCCAGGCATTTTGTGAATACTCTGGGCGCAGTAGATAAGCCAAAAGGCAATGTTGAGAATTGATAATGCTCTGATCCTGCAAGAAATCTGAGGTATCTTCTGCAATTTGGTCGTATAGGGACGTGCAGGTATGCCTCCTTAAGATCCAGAGTCACCAGCCAAAACTCCTTGCCCAGCATGGGAAGAAGTTGCTGTAGGGTCAGCATCTTGAATTTTGGAACAATGAGATATGTGTTTAAAGCGGACAGGTCGAGGATAGGTCTCCATTGGATTTCCTTTCTTGGTACCAGGAAAAGCATGGAGTAAAAGCCTTGTCCTTGTTCCATAGCCGGTACCTTTTCTATAGCTCTCATCCTTAGTAAGTGGTCTATTTGTTGTAGAGCGTTTGTTCTTTGGTTTGGAGGTAGGTTTGGCATTCCTCTCTTCCTTGGAAGAGTATGGAAGTGAAACCTGTAGCCTTTGTCTATTGTCTGTAAAATCCATTTGTCCCCTGTAATGTAATGCCAATTTACTGAAAATAAGGCTAGCTTTCCGCCTAAGGGTGCTCCCAGTTGTTCCCTGGTAGGCGGTTTCAGAGCCAAGTCACTGTGATTGTCCTGTGGAAGTGGTAGTGGCTGGGTCTGTAGCAGTACTTCTCTGGCTGTTAGGCTTCCACTGGCGTCCCCTGTAGGCACCTCTGGATTGACCTCTGCCTCTAGGGCGTCTATTTCTGCTTCTCTGTGCTCTGGTGTTTTCTAGAAAGGACCGATTCTTGGAAATCCAGTTCCTACTAAATCTCGAAGGCTGGACCTGTAAGAAATCCTTTACTGTCTGGACAGATTTAGCTTTTTCTTCCACCTTCTTCAACACTTGCTGTGCAGGTGAACCAAACAAACTGTGCTTTTCCATGGGAGCATCCAGAAGCTTTGACTTTACATGGTCTGGTAAGGATTGCTCTTTTAGCCATGCATACCTTCTAATCACTGTACCAGTCATAGCTGATCTAAAGGAAGCCTCCAGTGTATCATAGCCGCATTTTAAGGAATGATTACTGACCTGCTGAGTGTTATGCACCAAATCCTGAAGGGACTTACGGTCTAAAGGCTCAGGCGAGGACAGTTTTTTAGTGAGCTGATCTAACAGAAATTCCTGATACTGAATCATGTGGAATTGACAGTTTAATGCTCTAGCTGAAAGAGTAGCAGAAGTATAAACTTTTTTACCCCATCTCTCCAAAGCCCTAGATTCTCTATCAGAGGGGAGGGGGTTTTTGGCAGAGGCAGTTGCTACAGCTTTGGGCCCTGTGAAATAGTTTCAGGATCTGCTATAGGAGCCTTATATAAATGATAATGTGTGTCCGGAACCCTGTAGTATCTGTCGGGCTTAGCAGGGGCCGGAGGCAGTGAGTCAGGGGCAGTACAAGCATCAGTAAATGCATCATCCACAACTGTAAGTACTGGAGGAATAGCTAAAGGCCTATGCTGTGGTAAATGTAAAAAGGTCCTAAGCCTTTTTCTAGAGTCTGAGAAATCCTGGCCCTGCCATTGAAATTGTTCCCTCATAGCATGCAAGGTTTCCCCAAAAGAAAATTCCTCAGGAGGAGAGGCAGAAGGTATGGAATCCTCTGCATCAGAGTCCTCATATGGGGAATAAGGGCCTTCTGGAGGATTTGTATTTTCGGAATCATCAGAGGAGTAATTTGAAGAAATTGGCTCAGGGGGCTCTGCTCTAGGCCTCTTCTCTGGAGGTGGGTGAGAGGCCCTGTCAGGGTGAGACTGGGTTCCCCTGATCAAAGAAATGAGATCCTCTGCTAGACTAAGCATTTGAGTATTAGTGCTAGGCCTGTGAGAGGGGGTTTTAGTAGGTACGGCCTTAGAAGATTTTGCTGCTTTGGCCCTGGCAAAAGCCTTAATTGACATGGATGCAGGGGGCCTAGCAGCTCCACGTGCAGGAGTAGATACATCTAAGGGGATGGTATCTGATAAATCCTGAGAAACTGTAAGAGCAGGTGGGATTTCTGTAGCAGATTCAGCCATGCTGGAAGAGGCCTCCGTAGTAGGAGGTATGCTTTCGGCTGAAGGAAGAACCGCAGACTCGGTTTCAGCCGAAACCGAGACACTCGTGGTTGGCTTGGCCGCGGTTTCAGCCGAAACCGCAGACCGCGAGTGACGGTCCTTTTCCTTATGCTTTTTAGCTAAATGTGAAGTCGGAGTCTCCGACGGCATGATATAAGCAAAAGCGGAGCCGAAAAACTCCTCTGCAACTCCGACCGACGTCTAAGTGTCCGTCGGTTGAAGGAAGCACAGGCTAGACAAGCTGCTACGTCGTGGTCTGGGCCTAAACAAGGTAGGCAGTAAGGGTGGAAATCTTTATGAGGTATTTGTTTCCCACAAGTTAAACAGTTATTCACTTTTTCTGACATCGGCTGAGGCAAGAAAGAGTCCCCAACGGGGTACTTAGCTTTTTAGAAGTCTTCGGTAGTAGTAATCTCTGGTTCTGACCGACCGGCACTTGCGAACAGCTTCTGCTTCGGGCGCCACGTGGCAAGAAAGACTGAGGAAAATGGCGTCGGCTGATGCCTTTATACCCGCAGAACTGTAGCTATGACGTCGGGTGAAGTGAGACATCAGCAGAGGCCAGACCCAGACTTTGGAATCTGGCCGACCGAAGGGCTGCCTGAGGCCAGGACAACCCATTTGTTAGGACTGCAGATGCATCCTTGAAGGACATCTTATGTGACTAAAACCTGCTAATATTTTTAGGAATCATGGCTAGGCTTAAAAAATGTCTGCTATGGTCAATAGCCTAGTAATCTGCTATGATCCTATGATGTCTTGGAAGTGAGATACTTTACATTAAAAATGAACATACATGATGATGTAGTATTGGAGGCATGATGTAAGTACATAAGTAACTGCCCGACTTAAGAAATAACTTGTTTTCTAGCATGAAGAATACCCTTGCTGATCCATGTAAATTATGCTTAATACCTATCACATCATTATTTTGTGGGTGCTGTCATACAGGAAAAATTAAGCAAAAAAAATTAAAGTAAAATATAAAAAAAATACTATAATCTTCATTGCTTCTCAAAATCACTTGCAACTTTAACTTTACGATTATACTAGTGAATGAAATAAAACATACAGCAAGGATGCATGGAAAGCATACATAAAGCAATTTCAGTTTAAACCTGGTTCAAAAGTGTCATTGCTACTTTTTGAGATAACAATGGCAAGCTTAAAAAAAAAGATCAGTAATTGACTTTCAATGCCAAACATCAGTTAACAGATAAAGGCTGGGACCAACTCAACCTTAGGCTGGCTGGATTGCTGCTAATGTTTCATAAATGGCTCTGAACCTGTTAAAAATGAATTTATTAGCAGAAAGGAAACATGCTGCAGCCAGAGGCATAAAGCACAACAACAAACCTTACATTTTTCTTGACACGCTCTCTGTGCTTGATCACAGTGAACAGAAATTATTTAAAATTCTGCAAAATAAACACTATTTATTAGCAGGATGATTTTTGACTTCATGTAGTTAAGTCTTGGCTAAAAAGAAACACAAAATAACTTGTTTCTTAATTAATTCACTAAAATCAGACTTTGATTCTGACCATGTATACAGTGATGAAACAAATGCACCTACACATGCAGGAAATCAGAAACATTTAGTTACAGAAAGACTTAGGGCAACTACAGCTTTTCCCGTACCAGTCAGAAGGTCTTCACTTATACACTCTTAATTACACCAGAAGGTACTGTGCATGGCTATTCTAGTCTTATTTAGTAAGACAATGCATCAGATTTATTTTGCCAGTAGGTGAACTGGACTGTTGGATCCCTTTTTCAGGCATGCCTACTTACAAAATATTCTAATCTCAGAGATACAATAATATACAAAAAAAGAGTATGAACAACAAAGACTGTGATCGGAAGTATCAAGCAAAGGATGACTACTTACAAATGGATCATTAGTACTGCTCAAGATAAACATGCTCCTAGTAGTACCTTCATATGCAGCTTAAATCAAAAACAGATAGGAAAATTGGATATTTAAGTAAAAATATGGCATATATAGACCCTACCTCTGCTACTGCAGTGCAATTTAGGCTGAATGATGACAGAAGTAAGGATAGATGATGGAACAAGGGTAGAAGATGGCAAAGACTGCCAAGGAGAAAATTCCAAATAAAGTCCAAAAGTACAAGAGACTTGAGGAATAAGGGAAGACTAGTCTGCAGAAGCATACAGCCTTTTGGCAGAAACCTATCAAAAGCATCCATTGAAAGCAGATACTGTCACTGGCAGGGAAGAGGAAAATACACACACACACACAGCTCCAGTGGTGTAGAGAAATAAAAGTTCTGGCTACAACTCAAGCAGTCAAAGTTCAAGCAAAGTCTCAAGCGGGAAGTACCTACTGGACCTGGATAGGTAGGGAAAGTAATGCCAAGACTAAGCCTAACCACTTTTTCTAGGGGGAAGGGTGGGAATAGACAGTTGGAGAGAGGTGAGGCTAGCCAGTTCATTCTCAATTTACCTGAAATCAGAGCAGAAAAAAGTACAGTTTTGTACCTACCATAAATGTAGATGTTCGAGGATCCACATTGCTGCAGTCCTAACTATTGGGGTAGTCCGCTGTCCAGTCGGCCCGAATACCAAAGTATATGGCTGACGTCGGTCAGGGCGCATTAGACTGACGTCAGTACGTCAGGGTACTAATGCGCATGACCGACGCCATATCCTCAGTCTTTTCTTGCCCCAGATGTCAGAAGACCCTGAAAAGATAAGGCCCAAAACCGAAAAAAACACCAAACATACCTGCACCAAAAATATGTACAATATATACAAACTCAGCTGAACATAACCTCACCTACACAACCACCCCTAACAGAGAGGGGAAGGAGGGAGGGTAAATTGGACTGCAGCAATGTGGATCCTCGAACATCTACATTTATGGTAGGTACAAAACTGTACTATGTTCTTCATTCCACATTGCTGCAGTCCTAACTATTGGGTAGAATCCCAAAGCAGAGGTAAGGGAGGCTGGCAAATCACAAAGAAGCAGGAGCTGATAACATGCCTTGCAAAATGGCTGTTGCAAAACCTGCCCTAGACTTAGAGTAGAGAGGAAGGTGGTAATGCTTAGAGAAAGTGTGCACTGAACTCCAAGTAGCTGCTTCCAAAATGTCCTTAGTTGCCACCCCCCTTAGAAAAGCTGTTGAAGTGGCAGTAGCCCTAGTGGAATGAGGCCTAATCCCAGCTGGAATCTCCTTGCCATGATGGGAATAACAAAAGGCAATGCAAAACCCAATCCACCGAGAAATAGTTTGTTTTGACACAGGCTTGCCCTGAGAACTCAAAGCAAAAGAAACAAACAACTGCTGAGACTGTCTAAAATCCTTAGTCCTGCTCAAATAATAACGCAATTGCCTGTGTACATCTAAAGTGTGCAAAATCTTTTCCCCTTTATTTTGGGGATCTGCATAAAACGTAGGCAAATGAATAGTTTGGTTTAAAGCCACACTAGAAACCACTTTAGGCATAAAGGAAGGATTTGTACGTAATGATACCCTATCCTTATGAAAAATCAAAAAAGGCTCAACCGCCATAAGGGCCTGTAACTCAGAAACCCTTCTTGCAGAAGTAATGGCCAACAAAAAAGCAGTCTTCCATGACAAGTATTTCAGTTCAGCAGTAGCTGCAGGCTCAAAAGGTTGTAGAGTGAGTTTCTCCAACACAAAATTGAGATCCCAAGCAGGAGTAGGAGCTCTACGTGGAGGTCTTATATTCTTTACCCCTCTAAGAAATTGCTTGAACAAAGGATGTGAAAACAATGGTGGGTCACAATCATAGTGAGCTGAAATTGCTGCAGCATGAATCTTAATGGAAGAGAAAGACAAACCTTTGTCCAATAACTCAGTAAGATATTGAAGAGCCACACTCAAATTAGGCTCAGAAATCTCCAAATTCTTTGCTGCACTCCAAAATAAAAATCTCTTCCATTTTTCTGAGTACACTTTCCTTGTAC
The DNA here is from genome assembly GCF_019279795.1 of Protopterus annectens. Taxonomy (NCBI): domain Eukaryota; kingdom Metazoa; phylum Chordata; order Ceratodontiformes; family Protopteridae; genus Protopterus; species Protopterus annectens. The sequence goes on along the minus strand of NC_056730.1, from coordinate 491,949,077 downwards.
TGGGTCTCCTGGCTTCCATAATCACATTTAAAACTTGTTGAGGAAGTTGAGACCTACTGTCTTTCAAAACAGAATATGCCAGGCTGTTAGATGAAGAGAGTGAAGCTTGACATTGAGCAGGTGACCTTCTCTCTGAGACAACAGGTGTGGAATCAAGGGTAAAGGCCATGGAGGCTTCTTTACCAGACTCCTCAGTAATGGGTACCAGTGCTGCGAGGCCAATCTGGAGCTATTAAAATCATCCTTGGCTTGTCTTGTCTGACCTTTAGAAGCACCTTTGGAAGAAGAGGCAGAGGCGGAAACGCATACACATGAAGATTTTTCCAACTGAAAGAAAGAGCATCCACTTTCCAAGCTGTGTGATGAAACCTCTTTGTGCAAAACTTTGGCAGCTGGTGGTTTAGTGGAGAAGCGAACAGATCTATGTCTGGAGTTCCCCAGGACACTGTCAACTTTTGAAATACATGAAGATCCAGTTTCCACTCGTGGGGATCCATGATTCGTCTGCTTAACACATCTGCTAAGGAGTTCTGTGCTCCCGGCAGAAACCTTGCCTGAAGAGTTAGTTGCAAGCTGAGCGCAGTCTCCCATAAAATCATTGCTTGCCTGCACAATGGGTAAGAATGTGTTCCCCCTTGTTTGTTGATGTACCACATGACAGTTGTGTTGTCTGTTAGAATCAACACCTGCCTGTTAGAATCAACACCTGCCCTGGAAGAAGTAACTCCTTGAAAGCCATTAATGCAAACTGGACTGCTAACATCTCCTTCATGTTGAAATGTAGATGCTGTAGTCTGGCAGGCCACTTGTCTTGTATCCACTTTCCATTTAGATGAGCTCCCCAAGCAATGTCTGAGGCATCTGTCGTTAGAATCTGACTCGCCTCTGGCCGGGTCACAGAGAGTCCCTTGTTTAGGTGACATTCCTGAGCCCACCACAAAAATTCCTTTTGAATGCAAGGTATTATTTGAATGACAGTGTCCAAATCCTGGCAGTGCTGTGTCCATACATTTTGAGATACCATTGTAGCTTCCTCATATGCAGTTTGGCATTGGGAAGCACCAGAATACAAGATGCCATGAACCCTAAGGCTTGAAGGACTGTCCTTGCAGTCAGCCCGGACTGAAGAGATAGCTGATGGAAGTAACTTGAAAGATTCTTTTGTTTGTCCGGGGTTAAAGATGCCATCTGGGCTGCTGTATTCAGTCTCACACCCAGAAAGCACATGTCTTGAGAGGGTACTAGACTGGACTTTATTTCGTTCACAGAATACCCTAGGCATCTTAGCACTGCTATGACATATTCCAAATGCTGTAGAAGGTCTTCCTTTTCCTGAGCCAGAAGCAGGCAATCGTCCAAGTAAGGATAGATTTGAATTCCTTTTAGCCTGAAGTAAGCTATCACTGGAGCCAGAACCTTTGTGAATACTCTGGGCGCAGTAGATAAGCCAAAGGGCAATGCAGAGAACTGATAATGAGAATTTCCAGCTCGAAAACGCAGATACTTCCTGCAACGTAGTCTTATAGGCACATGAAGGTAAGCTTCCTTGAGATCTAAAGTTACCATCCAGTGATCTTTGCCCAGCAGAGGTAAAAGCTGTTGTAACGTCAACATCTTGAACTTGGGAATGTCCAGATAAGTGTTGAGGATAGACAAATCCAAAATTGGTCTCCACGTGTTCCCCTTCTTTGGTACTAGGAACAGGCGAGAATAAAATCCTAGGCCCCTTTCTGACACAGGGACTGGCTGAATGGCCCCTATTTGGAGTAACAGAGAAATTTGCTTGTGAGCCTCTTTCCTTTGTGGAGGAGGAACGTCTGGCATGCCTTTGAAAGGGGGCAATGTATGGAAATAAAACCTGTAACCATGGTGAATGATATCCAACACCCATCTGTCTTGAGTAATTAAATCCCAATTTTCTTTGAAAAGAGACAGTCTTCCTCCCAAAGGAGCTGCCAGACGAGAATCTACTGGCAGCTGAAAAGGCAAGTCATTGGGTCTGTTTACGAAAGGACTGACCCCTGCCCTCACCAGAAGTCTGAGCAGGTGAACTCCCTGTTCTAGGCCTAAAAGAACCTTGAGCTCTGCCCCTACCACGTCTAGACTTACCCCTAGACTGAGAATCATAAGCAGGATATGTCCATCCCTTAGTAGGCCAATTTCTACTAAACTTCGGTGGCTGCACCTGCAAAAAATCTTTAACAGTTTGCATAGACTTAGCTTTGTCCTCCATTTTCTTTAAAACTGCTTCCACAGGCGAACCAAACAACACATCAGACTGTAAAGGAGCATCCAAAATCCTTGTCTTAACATGCTCAGCCAAATTCTGATCCCTCAACCAGGCATGCCTGCGAAGAACAGAACTAGTGGCAGCCACCCTCGAGGAGGCCTGTACCGCATCAAAACCACATTGCAAAGAATGCTTACCCACTTGTTCAGACACATGAACTAAATCTAGCAACTCTTTACACTCAATACCTTCCGCCAAAGCATCCACCTTAGATTTCAATTGTGAAAGGAGATAATTTTGATATTTTAGCATGTGGAACTGACAATTCAACGCCCTCATGGCTAAAGTGGAAGAAGTATACACTTTCTTTCCCCATCTATCCAAAGCCCTTGCCTCTTTATCAGATGGAACAGGATTTTTAACAACAGAGGCCTTAACACCTTTAGGTCCCTGAGAAACAGTTTCCGGATCTGCCCTAGGGCTCTTAAAAAGATACTTATGAGCTTCAGGCACCCTATAATACCTATCAGGTTTAACAGGGGCAGGAGGCAAAGAATCAGGGTTCAGGGAAGCCTCTGCAAAAACATCTTCCACCACATTCAACACAGGAGGAATAGCTAAAGGCCTATGCTGGGGTAAAAACAAGAATTCCCTAAGCCTTTTCCTGGAATCAGAGTAATCTTGGCCTTCCCATTTAAAGTGCTCCCTCATGGAATGCAGAGTTTCTGAAAAAGAGAAATCCTCAGGAGGAGAAGCCGTAGGAGTGGAATCATCCACATCAGAATCAGAATAAGGGGGATATTCCTGCAAGTCTTCCGCAGAAGACTCAGAAGCCTCTGAACACTGTTCAAAACTCTCAAACTCAGGTTCCACCCTAGGCCTCTTATCAGGAGGGGGCATAGAACCTCTAATCATAGTAATCAAATCTTCTGCCATTTTAAGCATATGCTTCTTAGGCACAGAACCTGAAGAACTAGGAGAAGCCCCCACTGAAGCTAAACTTGGCCTACCTCTCAAAGAAGTTTTGGAAACAGAAGGAGAGGCCCTAACTACCTTGGGAAGAGAGGGAAGAACAGTTACCTGAGAAGCCCCCTCAGCCTGGCCTACCTCCTGGGAGGGTACATCCTGTAACAGTAAAGTCTCTGCCTGAGACTCCAAAGAAACTCCTGGCAAAACCTCTGGCTCCACTGAGCCTTCCAAAGGACCGACGGCCGGGACTGCCGGTTCATCAACCTTAGGCTTTGCTGTTTTGTCCTTGCGCTTTTTGGACGAAGCGGGCGTCGGAGCATCCGACGGCATTTTATAATTACAACGCTTCCCAAACACTAACCTGGCACAGTCTAACCTTCTCTTAATAGTGCGTTTGTTAAATCTAGCACAAGAGCGGCAACCAACAACGTCGTGCTCAGGCCCTAAACAAGGTATACACAAAGTATGGTAATCCCTATGAGGTATCTGTTTCCCACAAGAAATACAGTTATTCACTTTCTGACATCCGGTTAAATACTGAGGCAAGAAAAAACGAAAATAATCCCCAACGGGGTACTTAGCCAACTTTGATTCGGTCTGAAACTCTGACTTCAGAAACTTTCAGAACGCCAACCTGCACTCGCAAAATTGCTTCTGCATCGGACCATGCGGCAAAAAAGACTAAGGATATGGCGTCGGTCATGCGCATTAGTACCCTGACGTACTGACGTCAGTCTAATGCGCCCTGACCGACGTCAGCCATATACTTTGGTATTCGGGCCGACTGGACAGCGGACTACCCCAATAGTTAGGACTGCAGCAATGTGGAATGAAGAACATCTGATGTCTGTTGAATGAACAAACAGGAATGGGATGATTTCTACCTGTGGACATGGGGTGGAAACTGTCCAAGTAACCACACTCCACTGTTCAGCTCAGCACTCGGGGGAGGGGGAGTAAATGTAAGCTGTGGGGGATACAGGATATTCACAAACTGTACTTAAAGCCATGGTTGATCTCAGGCCATGTATGCCCCACTAATGATTTCACCAACTCAAAAGAGGTAAGAGCTTATAGCTCCTTGTTTGGAAGGTGGAATCCAGCTAACATTGCATTGATGGTGGCAGAGGTGGAAGAGGGATCTTAGGGATGTCATGCTATACAGGAATATCACTACTTCAGTAACTGGTCAAAATTCATATGCAGAACTAACCTTCAGCATTTTCAAGCCACTGAAGGGTGGTCAAGAAAATGTGCAGATGGGCTATGAAGGTCTGGACATGGTAGTTCATTGTGACCTCTCACCAACAAAAGCAGATGTAGGGAGTGCAATATAATATGGCATACAGTGGGTTCCAAAGTGCCACCATAAAGACTATTGCTTCTAAGTCACATGATCTAAATCTAAGTTGGGAAACCACAACTGATGACTACTCCATCATGTTGCTCACATGGCTAGCCAGTCACATCCCTTCCACAATTATACAATGGAGTAACAGCAAGGAAAAAGGTAGTGAAGAGCTAAACTTTAACCATTATCACGTTACATAGTATCCCCCTGATGTGTGAGCTGACAGGGTACAATTTGGCATGCAGACGAATAAGAGACAGCCAAGAATTCTCAGAGCTATGACCTGAAGCACAACTGAGCATGTCATCTCAACCTTAACAATGTCAGTAGTGTAACTGGTAGCACACTCAACTTTGTTGCAGAGGGCTGCAGGGTTCTAGTCCCACACCAGATAGGTAGATTTTAGACATCCCACTGTACCATGGGGGGGGGGGGTGCTGCACTCCTGAGGGTATCATCCTTTAGATGAGATGTTAAACTGATGTCCCATCTGCTTGAGTTGGTGGGAGCTCAGGCAGATGTAAAAGATCCCATGGCACCTATCGAAAATTTTACATTTACAATATTTATATTAACTACATACTTAGAAAATTAATCAAGAAACCCCACCTCAAAGAAAACTAAAATAAGCTTACATTAACAATAATTATTTAATCATTACCCCACCACGCACACACACACTTGTTGTCATAACCAAAATCTTAATTTCTTCAGTATTTCAACCATGCTCCATTTTTATTAAATACAATCTCTTTTAACCTGGCTTCTCAAATATTCCACACTGTAACAAACTTTATGCATCTTAGCAATCATTGGCTTACCTTTAACCCCATAATACCCATAGAAACTCATATTCATATTTAAGTCATCCACTTACTTATTATTTCCAAAAGAAAACAACTCAAAAAACTTTTTCCATAATTAATTCACCCTTTCACACCCCCAAAAAAAACATGTTCTGTAGTTTCCAAAGTTTTACAAATTAAACATAACCATTGTGACAGTGTTTAGTATATCATATTACTTTAAACAGGTAACCTATTTATTCCCAATCTCCACAAAAAAATCTTGACACTCTCATATCTTACTATACCTATTTTGTTTCAGTACTGAAAAAATAAATCCAGCCACATGCTGTAGGAATTGTGAAAACAGAACCAACAGACTTCTGACCATCCGGCAAAGGGAAAACTGCACAAAGGATGTTCCTTTCATGACACACCACCAATGGATTTGTTGATGATTAAGCCTGTACTGAAAGAAGCATCCACAGCAGCCCAAATAGACACTTTTGCTTCTCTTCCAGCTGTTACTTACCAAGCTTTTATCACATAGCAACAGTCTATAAAAATGCACATTCAAAGCGGTCTAAAAATAAAGACGAGATGATTAAAGAATATCATAGCAGTTGTGCAATGCAATATCTTTCCATGCTTTGTATCTTAACAGTACTATAGCTGTGGAAAAGACATGCTGGGTGAGTTGCAATGCAAGTATTATATCCTTTTTAGCAAGGCAATCCTTTTCGTCTGAAAGCAAAAAAATAAGTTATGTACTTAACATAACGTTCTGTCTGAGTTGTTGCTTTTCATTTGTCTTCAACCTGAGGGACTTGGATCAGGCACAGATCCGACTCGGCCTCATACTCCAGCATCGTATCCCAAGTCCAAGATCCTCCCCTACCCATAATGCCCTTGTCTCCGTCCTCCCTTCAGATCAAGTTAGTTGCAGAACAGCAGCATCCCAAACTACACTACATGCCTATAAACCTGACACAAACAACCAAATGCTATTTAAGGGGAAAGTTAGCCAGGATAGAAGGACTATGGCTCTTCCATCCGGTCCACTAAATAGCCCGCACAAGGCAGGGGGGAAGGAAGGAGGGTTTAAGACAAATGAAAAGCAACAACTCAGATGGAATGTTATGTTAAAAACTGGTAAATTGATGACCTAGTTAATATCAGATTCTGATGCTACCTTCGGAAGAAAAGATGGATTGGTCCACAGGGACACCTCAGAAACCCTCTTGGCTGAGGTAATTGCTACCAAAAAAGCTGTCTTCCATGACATAAACTGCAAATCAACTGTGGCCTCTGGCTCAGAAGGAGGAGAAACCAAGGCCTGCAGCACAAAAGTAAGATTCCAAGGGGGCATGGGATCTCTAACCGGAGGCCTAAGAAGAAAGGTACCTTTCAAAAAGGTCTTACAAAGCTTAGAAAAAGCCAATTAAGCCAAATGTGCACCTATGTAAAAGTTAGAAATCGCTGCCAATTGCACCATAACTGTACAGAAAATAGCAGCATGATTAAAAATGTCTGCCAAAAATGCCAAAATGACCAAACCTGGTACAGTGAAAGGATCCAGGTGAAGCTGAGAAGCCCAGATCAAGAAACACTTCCATTTACTTCAATAAACCTTCTTGGCAGAAGATTTGTGAGCTGCTACGAAGATCATCTTAACAGGAGAAGACAGCCAACGAGTCCTAGCTATTACGGGAATTGGAGCAGCCAAGCCATGAGCTTCAAGCTGACTAAGTCTGGGTGAGGCATCCCTGAGGGATGTGTAAATAGATCCGGAACTGGATCTAGTGTCCAAGGAGGATTGCATGAGACCACAGAGTGGGGGAACCAAACTTGGTAAGCCCTGAAAGGGCAATGAGGATCACTGAACTCCCAAGCCATTGAGCTTTCTGAATGAACCTGGGAATGAGAGAGAGCTGAAGATAAGCATACAGTAGACCAGAAGGCCAAATATGAACTACAGCATCTCTGGGGGACTCCCCTGGAGGGAGGTTCAGAGAGAAATATTCGCTGCACTTCCCGCTGGAAGAAGAGATGAAGAGATCGCAGCAAGGCTGACCCCACTTTAGAATGATCTTTTCCACTACATCAGGATTCAGAGACTACTCATAAAGCATCAGAACAGACCTGGTAAGCCTGTCCGGCAATATGTTGGACTTCCCTAGAATGTGCGTTGGCACTAGAAAATGGCAGGTGGAGATCGCCCTCTCCCACAATCTCATGTCTTTGCAATAAAAGGGGATAAGACCTGGTCCCCTCCTGTTTGTTGATGTACCAGACTACTGACATATTGTCCGTCTGCATGGTAATAGTCCCCGGATTGGTCTCCAGAAAGGACCATGTGCCTTGGACCATCCTTCCCATGCAATGCCCACCCTGAGCAGGGAGGCATCCATGGTCAACATGATTGCAGAGGAGAGAATAACAAATGGATGACCTGAAGGAGGACCAGGGATTGAAGCCACTAAAGAAGGGAGTCCTTGCAAACACAGGCTAGTCTAATAGGATGTGACAAGGGAAAGTCTACCAAGAATCACTGAATAGCTAAGGTCCATTGCAGAATCCTCATATGAAGACGTGCAGTTGGTACGACAGTGATCGTGGCCGCCATGGACCCCAACGCCCAAAGAACTGAGCCTGCCGGGGAAAGACTGGCTTGGAGAATGTAAAACACATGCTGACGGAGAGATAACAGTCTGTTCGGAGGCAGAAACACCCCGCCTTGGGTAGTGTCTAGCAAAGCACCTATGAAATCCAGTAGCTGCATCAGTGCCAGCTGAAACTTGTTGAGGTTTAGGGTTATACCCGTGTACTGAGCAATCTGAAGGAGATGATCCCTGGCTTGAATCAGTCAATGCCTGGAGGAAGCAAAGAGGTGACAATTGTCCAGGTAGTGCAAGACCAGAAACCCCCTGCAGCCACAGGTGAGCCACCACTACTGCCATCACTTTGGTGAATACCCAGGGGGTTGTGGTGAGCCCAAAGGGGAGCACACTGAATTGAAAGTGATTCGCTCCCAGCTGGAAGTGGAGGAACTTCCGGGAGCATCTGTCCATCTTCATATGGTAGTATGTGTCCTGGAGGTCCACCGAGCACAGCCAGTTGTTCATCGGCAGGAAGGGCAGAACAGACTGAAGGGTAACCATCCAGAACGTTGTCTTAGCAACCAACAGATTCAGGGTTGAAAGATCCAGAATGGGTCTTAAGTCCCCCATTTTCTTCGGCACCAAAAAGAACCTGGAATAAATGCCTGATCCAGACTGGTCTGGGGGAGGGAGGCAGGCTGGATGATTTGCTTTTCAAGCAGCCTGGAAAATTCTATGGCTGCCTCCTCCCATTGACTAGGTGGCATTTCTGGGAGGTGTCTGTGTGGAACTGGGGGATGGAGAATTGGGATCGAATAACCTCTAGATATGATCTGCAGAACCCAATGATAGTTTGTATTGGACTCCCAGGCTCTTGGGGGCAGAGATAGTCAGCCCCCTAACTGCCTCCAAAGATGAGCAGTCAGGCAACCCCTCAGGATTACTGGAAGGGCCTGTCTGGGAAGGAATCCCAAGACCCTTGGTTTTTTGGACACCCCCCCCCCACCACAGGGTGGCATCTAATGCATCTCCCTTTACCTATGGGGGAAGAGCGAATCCTGAACATTTTGGGAAGAATCTTGAGAATTCCAGAATTACATTTTCTTGACCCCACTCTGATTCCTAGAGTAGGATCGATGTGGGGTGGAGAAGGGGATCCCGATGTCAGACAAAGTCTTCCCATCCTTCTCGCTCTGGACTAAAGTACCATGAACAGTTTTTCCAAACAAGGTGGAACCATCATAGGGCAAATTCGTGAAGGACTCCGAAAAAGCACAATGATGGAGCCAGGAATGCCTCCTAATGGCCACGCCTGTTCCCACAGTCCTAGAAGCATCCTCAGTAGCATGTGATAGCAGCCTCATGGATGTATTAGAAATGGAACTGAGGGTGCCCATGCGGGAGGAAAAAAAAACCTTCTTTTCCTCTGCCGACATGGACCCAGGGGCAGACTCAGCAACCTCTTTGACCAGGTCCCTCTGCAGTCTGATTACATGTGCCAAATAATTCAGCGCACGTAAGGCAAAGGTGGCTGATGCATAGGTCCACTTTCCAAAATGATCCACCACCCGAGACTCCCTGTTTGGAGGATGGACCGAAGAGCTCTCCTGTGTGAGCTCCCTTTTAGTGGCCACCGCAACCATCATAGCATCGACGAAGAACCCTCTGGACCAGTGCTGTCTGTCTAAAGGAGCACTGAGTACCTTTATCTGGGTGCTTGGGAATAGGCTCTCCAGTTCCTTCCATGCTCTAGATGAGATCAGATCCATTAGGGGATCTGCAGGACGAGATACCCAAGAGGTAGTGGGTCCTGTGCCAAACGCTTTCAGGAATACTGACTCGTCAGGGTTGGGCTTCTGGGTAGACCACCCAATGCATTGCCAAAGAATCTCCATGATGTCTCCAAAGCAGACATCCTCCAAGGGTGATCGGGAGAACCCTTCCCTTCCTCCAAGTCAGTATCATCCATGCAGGTCTCTGTTGGGGAGTCCAACTGCCTCCTTTTACACATATGCTTCTGAGGGATCTCTTTGGGGGGGAATTCCAGGGAGGATTCGGAAGCCTCGGGGAGTTCCCATGTGGGAACCTCCTGGGGCAAAGTGGTAACAGGCTGTCAATGATGGGGCAGGATACCAGACTCCGGGCAAAAAAAACAGGGAGCCAGGATGGACTGCATCAACGGTCTCAAAGGAGCCGAGGGGACCCACTCCACCACCCTGAAAGCAGAAGGTGAGCAGATCCCCAAAGTTGGCACGGCCAAAGCCAGATCTGCTGCCCCCTGCATCGAGTGGGGGACCACAGTTGTGCCTGCTGGCGCAGAGGCTCAGACAGGAAGGGATGACCCCAAAAACCTCAAAGTTGACACCATCCCCTTGGACCCAACGCTGAGGCAATGGCTCCAAGAGTCTGTTGGCTCCCGAAAACGGAGCCAAACCACTCAGGACAACGGTCGGCGTCAAGGTACCAAGACCCGCAAAAACAAAACAGCCAGCACCAAGTTGTAAAAAAGTATATAACTTTTAATATAATGTTATCACAAACAAACCGGTTTCGGCATTAATTTCAAGCTTTCCTCAGTGTAACCATAGAAGTAGCAAGACACTCCTTATATACACACACACCCATATAGAAACAGGAAAATCATTGGCTGTTCACAACAATTCATTTAATCCTGGAGGAATTAAACACCCCAACTTAATTATCCATCTTTTTTCTTTATTGTTCAAAATGTTGTGCCAGCCACTCTTGTCTGCTCCATCTCCCTTAATGATGTCAATGACTGTAAAAGTAAAAGTTTCAGAGGGATGTTTGAGAACATGCTTATATAATGCATTTGTCTGCTTTTTAAGTTTGATGTCACTCATGTGTTCACTGTTCCTAAATTTAATTGGCCTGGATGTTTGGTCCACATAAAAGGCCGAGCATGTACAGGTGGCAAGGTATATAACCCAATCCGATGAACAATTGACAAAGAATTTTATATCATATACTTGACCGGTATTGCGACTGCTAAAAGTTTTTGTTTGGTTAAGTCTATTACAATGAACACAATGACCACACCTGAAACATCTCTGCAGTGTATCCCCCGAAAATGTAGATTGTTGAAATGGAACAGCTACCTGGGTACCCACCTTATAATGATTAAAGTGGGATGCCAGGGTTCTACCTCCCCTAAACCCAAATTGGCACCGTTCATCAATCAAAGTCCTGATTTTCTCATCGGCCAACTAGATGTTCCAATTTTCCTGTACCACCTCACAAAAAATACTGGTGTTGCGTCCATATGTAGTGATCATTCTTATAGGGGCTGACTCATTTGTGGATTTGTGTTTAGATTGTAACAATTCCTGTCTGGCCATACCACTAACCTCCCTGCAAGCCATAGTGATTACCCCAGGTTTATATCCACGTTCCTTGAACCTCCTGACCATATCAGCTTTATAATAATTATGTTTGTCACTACTAAAACAAATGCGCTTCACTCTCATGAACTGACATTTTGGTATATTACGAATGACATGTGGTGGATGATGACTGGTTGCATGTAAAAGTAAGTTATATTCAGGGAATTTACGAAACATCTGTGTGTCCAAAGTACCATCCGCATTCTTGGTAACTAGGACATCCAAAAATGTAATGTGGTTAAGATCTTCTGTACAGGTGAACTCAATACCCCATTTGTTCCCATTGAGGTAATCAACAAATTTCAGTAAATACTCCAAATCAACCTTCCATATAAGCCAACAGTCATCCAAATATTGATGCCAGATGTCCATTTCTGGCAAATACAGATTATGTAGGGGATTATATATGAGGTGCTCTTCTACATAAGCCATAAATCAGCGTAAATGGGGGAAAATATGCCCCCATCGCCACCCCCTTAGTTTGCAGAAAGCATTTGTCCTGGTAGTAAGGTACAAAGACCCATCTGCGCCAATCCCTCAACACCGGAAAACCTCGGACCCAAAAGACCCCTAAACCGGGAGGTCAGATCAGAGAAGGAGTGATGCAGAAAAAAATGGACTGCATGCTCCTGGCCCTAGAAGGGGAAGGAGCAGGCAAGACTCCTAACTGAATCCGGGCCTGAATGAACTTTCGCATCATCCTGTTCACCTTGGCTGTAGACAGGCTCTCCAAGAGGACTGGCCTGGAGTGGTGTCGAGGGAAGCAGAGAGGGGGGATCGAGGATGGGAGGGCTCTGGCAAAAAATGAGATGACCGGAGCCGAGGAGAGCTCCAGCTCGATCCGGACAGGACTTGGCTGGGGGGTTGACCGAGGAAGACTGGGCTGGGGACTGCTTCCTCAGCCAATCCCTCTCCTTGGATCTGGCCTTCTACCCACCCCCTGGACTTCAAAGTGGGAGGTTGAGTCCCAAAAGCTAGGAAGTAGAGGCCTCTGAGGGAGGTGGAAGAACGACTTTCAGGATGAATTTTGTTCCTCCTGTTGATCAATGCATGGGGGTTTAAGCCCACGCAGATCAAGCAGGAGGTGTCTGGGTGGGAGTAGCCCAAACAGACCATACAAAGAGCATGGGCATTAGATGGGAGAAGCTTATGCCCACACTTTACGCATTTCCTGAAGCCAGGCTTGGGGGCATCAGCCATGGCTAGTCAGGAGAAAACAATACACTCACTCACACAAACTAGAGTATGAATATTGACAGAGTTTTATATATATATATATATATATATATATATATATATATATATATATATATAAACATACATATATAGGGTATAGTAGAAAAGGTAAAGACAAGGTTAAGACAAGAAAAAGGAGCAAAAGAAACCCAAGGAAAAAAACCCACTTACTACACACGGAGCTTGGAGATGCATGAAATCCGCTACTTTCAAATGAGCAGCAAATGATATCTGGGGGGGAGGAGGGAGACAGGGACATTACAGGGAGGAGCTTGGACTTTGGATCCAATGCTGGAGTATGCAGCCGAGTCAGATCCATGCCGAATCCAAATCCCTCAGGCTGAAGATCAAATGAAAACAACTTTAGATCAACTAATACACACCCAGCAACAAGGACAATGGTAGAGTTTATTCAGGTCATTGTGAAGATCCTCAATGGAGCTAAAATGCTGGACTTCTTCACAGTTTTAACCTGTATGCATTACCAATGAACTTGGCCTGTTGCTTGTTTTTTTCCCCCCTCTTTTACTATGGCAGATCAGTAGAAACAGCAACATTTCAGGAACTCAATGCACCTCTTCCTTCTCTCTTGACCTTTACATATTTCACCTGCCATATACTTTCACATTATCAACATCTTTGTGCAGTAAGTCCTTTATACTTCAATCTCTATCAGCAAATAATAAAATGTGTCGGTGTGATTGATAATGCACCCTTATCTCTGGAATAGCATTCCACTACTTGTCAAACAGAGAAGTAAACTTTCCATTTTTAAAGTAAATCTTAACAACTGGATAGGTAGATTTTAGGTGCCTGTGAGCTGCAAGGCATGCAGGAATATATCCCTAACTACAGTGCAGACAATCTAGGTTCAGCTAGCAGTCCAGGCACTGAGCAAACCAATCATGAAAGGATGGGAGTGAGTGGACAATCCCAGCTTGCTTATTCTGCATGGAAGGGTTGTTGGAGCCATAAGTACAACAGCATGACTTCGGCAGGGGAAGCCCTTCAAGGTATGCTCTGCATTTAAACATGAAGACACAAAGCGTGCAACTCTGGCCAGGAAGTGTTACAGCCAAGAAAAATCCGGTACATACAAATCATTCATCCATACTGGGTTTGGATTAGCACAACACTGCACTGAGCCTGCTGGCTAGCAGGGGAAGGCAGTCAGCAACATAAATGAAAAATCCAAAACATGACAGATGACAGACTACTGGGATCATCTGTCTTCTCCTGTTACTCCCTGTCACAAAAGGAAATACTACCAACAAAGCTATCTGGAGTTTTGTAAATAACTATATGTCATTTGTGAATATTAATATGAATTATATAGAAGTGTGACAGAAGGAGATACTGCCAGCATAGCTATCTGATATTTTGTAAATAATCATGTCATTTGTGAATATCAGCATGATTCATTTGCTTGTCTTACAAATATATTAGAACTATATGTTATGTGTATATTAAACTGCTGGTACAGAAGTGTGTGTTGAACAGGGTTTGTACAGTACTGAGCCTAGATGTGTGACCACAGTGTACCCTCCTGGATTAGAACAGAAATGTATATACACTATTGTAGCTGTGTGAATGTGCATATTTTTAACAGTGGAAACTAGAACATAGAGGGTTAACTTGCAAAACTTCCAGAAAATAGTTGAATTGTTTTATGACTGTACTATAAAAGTTAGTTTCAATGAAGCAAGGAGAGAGGATGTCTAGAACTAGGGCGCCTTCTGCATTGCTTTTTAAGTGTTTTATTGTTTTATGTCTTCCAGCAGTTGCAAAGATCTGAGAGATATGTATTTTTCACAGGGAGATGGTAAAATGCTGGCAGTTTCTAACAATAGGGGGTTTTACCTGGGATACTCAGATGACAAAAGTGATATCATCCTACAAGTATCTCAGCAGAAAGATTTGAGACTGGTATGTTGTCTTTGAACTGGAAACATCCACTCACCACTTCTGCCTGCTTGTTGTCCTGTAAGTAAGTTTTTAGGGCATAGTAACTCTTTTACTTTCAGATAGGAATATAGTAAAGTATAGCTTAGATGTTTTCTTTACTTATCCGAGACTGTCCTGCAATAATGTTTTAAATATTTCCTGTGATTTTGAACTCTGATGTAACTGGTTACTTACTGAGTATTACTTAGTTCTTTTATTATTATTAAATATATTTAAACTTTTCAATTGTGGCTGGTCTGTTTAGAGATATTTAAGTTCTTAAAGTACTTGCATATCTATTTGGTGACACTGTACAGGCCACACCTAATAGCCTGACCCTTGGTCAAACTACCATTTGGCTTAATAGTAACATTACACAGTAAGATTGGACACCCTTTGCTAAGGGCCTTAAAGTAGTTGGATAAGGAGCTGGCTAGTGGCAGTGCCTTAAAGTAGCTGGTAAGGAGCTGGCTGGTGGCAGTGAAAACTACCTTACAGTCTGGGCAGAAGGGGACATAGCTAGTAAACCTGTGCTAGCCTTTCCCAGGTGTGTGTGTGTGTGTGTGTGTGTGTGTGTGTGTGTGTGTGTGTGCGTTTGTATAAATCAAATCTCAAAGCGTGTGTGTGTCAGCTACTTGGGCAAGGACACAAAGCACTGGTTGGACAGAGAGGGTGCTGGAGGTCTTTGCTTGGCCACTCAGCTGAGATCTCAACTATATAACTATGCCAGTGGGGAGTCTTATTGGGGATCTGGAGAAAGAGGAAGAAACCAGCCCTAGACTGTCTGTGATATTTGTGTGCTTTTAAGGCAAACTGCACTTTACTGTGTGTGCACTTGTCATCCTCCCAGTGTGTACACCCCCCCACTGTTGCCAGTGGTGAGGACTGAGGCTCCTTGACTATTGGCCAGTGTTGGGGAGTCACACTCCCCTTCAAAGCCTGAATATAAGATGAGGCTAAAGTAGCATATTCAACCCAGGAAAGAGGAGACCCACATGTGAGTGATGTAGGTTGTTAATATCAGAAGACATGGGGAACACATGGGTTAAATGGGCACCATTGGAGGTTTGATACTGAAAGAATGACAAGGGAAAAACAAATTAAAATATCAGTATTAACAATGAGCAAGTGATTATGCATTTGCAGCTGCTGTACAACATAATCAAAAACAGATCAACATAAAAAAAAACTCCAACAATTTCTGTCTCTTGGAAACTGTTAACCTAGAACATTTATGGATAAAAGTATATTCAGAGGTATGAGCTTGACACACAAGAACTAAAAACTCACTACTTGGTCTGTGAACAAAGAGCTTTTTTCTAAATAAGATTCATAAATACATATATATATATATATGTATATATATATATATATATATATATATATATATATATATATATATCTTCTGCACAGTTCTGATGTAATACAATCTTATATAATTTAAAACAAAAACAATAAGTCTCTTACGTTCACACTCCTTCACATCCAGGTTAAATTGCTGCAGGGCTCCCATGGTAATCTGTCTGATTTCTGTATCTAGCAGTAAGTGCTGCAAAGAGGTAGACAAATGCTTACATGCTGACATGCATGCAGTCTGTGCCACTTTACCCTGCAAGGATAAAAGACAAACCATTTGAAGGAATGAAGCAAAGTATATTTAAAAAGAATAAAACATACCAAGTCTTGTGTCTTCTTGTCTGCCTGAAAAGCTTTAAAAAAATAACAATCAAAGATCAACAATTACCTGGCCTTTTCAGGTGCATCAACTTTCTCACAAGTAGAAAAATTGCATATTTATAAATTTGGTAGACATATGACCCACTGTTTTTGACAAAAGCATTTTCAAGGAATATACTTAAAATATCCATCAGATGTTAGGATAATAAATGGTATACATATCATATAAAAAACTGCTACATCCTCCAGTAGCAAGATGCCTGCATTGCTGTGTAAGTAGCCAGTGGTGACCTACCCACAAGATAATCTGGATTATACTGCCACAACTTTGTTCATGTACAGCAGCTGACTACTGTTCTTTAATGTACAGCTGTATTTGCAGTCAAGTCACACTGCCCTTGCAATTTTAAGGCACAGTCTGTACCTAGTCAGTTTCCACAAGACTCTCCTAAGGTCATCTTTACAATACCTGCCTTCAACATCTTCTGTAACACTGCATGCAGCTTTGCTCCAACCAATGTACTGTAACAAAATCTGTTCTCCCATACACTTTTTAACTTTACATACACAGTTTTAATCAGTCTATGTCCCATACACTGAACATTTTATTAAAGGGCTAGCACATGTTTCACCACTGAGCTGCCCAAGGTCTATATTGTGCACCGAGTGGCCTGCTTTGCTCTTATCTTGTCCCCTCCCCTAAATACCCTGACAGATGTATACTTTTACATGACGACCCCCCCCAACAAATTATGTGATAACTAGCATATTCAAAAATACCCACCCACAACAGAACTCTTCTAAACAGAGTTACTACCCAACACACTGGCAAATTGTCTTAGAATATATTACAAAATCACTCCTAACAATATGCACTGCTGCTACGTTCTTCACAAAGGAAATCAGTAGCACATCATCATACAGAAATATCTTAACCAAGTTCAAATACATCTTACAGCGAAAACAAAATCATTGCAATGAGTATCATTCATACATTATCAGCCACATTTCGCACCTTACTTGCATTTGCAGCTATGAAACCATAATAATCTACTCCAACCTAAATGAACTCCAATCACATTCACAAAATAACTCAGTTTCATTTGCCTTTCTTCTACTCAACTATATTACAACAGCGATATCAGCCTTTAGCAGCTAAACTATACATCTCCTCACAAAAGTATTCACCAAAAAGAACTGCATCTAACATGCATAAAAAAGTGACATCGACCACTCTTAAAAAACATGCACCATCAAGCATAGATCTCCTCTTATGTGTCGATACTGAACCAAACCAGCACATTTACTAAGATAACATATGATTTACGTTAACAATCCCAGGGACAAAAAATAACCTATAATAATATCGGTACTAAAATAACTAAGCTACAAACTTTGATACAACATTAAACCAGACATATTGACCATTACGATTTCGCTGGTTAAATCTGGCTCCAAGAAAACAAAAAAAGTTTAAAGACTTATCTTTTTATGGATGATTTAGAACTGTATAGTTCATCAGATGAGAACATGAAAACATTTATTATTTTATTTTATTTATTTTACATTTGTTTACCGGGCTAGTCAAGCTGGATATATGTCCATTTTCAGTAGAGGCCCGGGGAGAAAAGCTCCATACATAAAACTACACTACAAGACATATTAATAAAATGTAAGTACAATAAGAATATACATTTAGTAATAAGAACAACAAATACTTAAGGCACACACAAAAATACACTAGTTCAGTAGTAGCATCACAATTAAAATGCTAAAGATTAGCAGTTAGTTTCAATAATCCAGAGAGAAAGAAGTATAACAAGAGAATTAGATGGGATTAATGTAGAAATACAAGAGAGGAGAAGAGAGAGAAACAAAAGTCTAGAAGGGGAAGAAAAAAGAAGATGGTAATGAGGGCAGGGGAGAGAAAGGAGGAGTGAGTCAGAGCATAAGAGGAGAGCAACAGGGCAAGAAAAAAAAGTGTGTAGCTAATAAGACAGTAAATAGTTGAGGTAGAGTAGGGGGGAATGAAAAAGGTTAGTCAGGAGTCCTACAGGAACAAAGCCAGTGATTTTGGAAGTAAAGTTTGATTTTTTGTTTGAAGAGTGGTAAGGAAGTGATTAGAGTAATATCTGTGGGTAGCAGATTCCATGTCCTACCTACAGTATTGGTGAACAGAGAGTCACCAGCTAAGTTATGAGATTTTACAGATTTGGTCCTGAGTTTAGAAGAAGATCGAAGGGAGGTAAGATTGCTATAAGGGATTAAAAGTTTAGAGAGTATAGGGGTGTTATCAGGTTGGTAAAGTATCTTGTGGGCAATGGTAAGTTGTGAGATCATAAGACAGTTTTGTAGCTCTAGCCAGCCTAGGAGTTTTAGGTTATGACAGTGATGTGTTCTGAAAGGGTTACCGGTGGCAAAGCGGGCAATGCTATTGTAACAAACTGCTAGTTTATTTAGGTTAGCCTTCTTAAGGTTAGTAAAAATAGGTGATGCGTAAAAGAGAGTAGATATCAGACGGGAGTGGGCAATAGTAGCCCTGGTAGTAGGTGTGAGAAATGGCTTAATACGGTATAATGATCCTATTTTTTTGTTAACTGTTTTGATGATGATGTTGGTATGTTGATCAAAAGTGAGATTGTTATCAATGGTTACTCCTAGTAGTTTTGTTGTCAGGTCAGGAGAGATGACAGTGGTGTCATTTGACAAGATGTTGAAGTTTAATGGGGAGGCTCGAGTGGTAGGAGTGAAAAGGAGCAGTTTAGTTTTTTTAGCATTGAGGAGGAGGTACCGTCTAGTAAACCAGGTTTCTACAGTGTTGAAGGTAGTTTGAGTTAGTGAGAGTAGCTCTGAGGAGGTAGATGCTGAACAAATAATAGTGGAGTCGCCAGCGTATTGGATGCAGGTAGCTTGAGGGATTACAGTGTTAAGATCGTTTATGTAAAGGGAGAAGAGAAGTGGCCCAAGAATGGAGCCCTGTGGTACTCCAATAGAAAAAGGCAATAAGGAAGAGATATGGTTGTCCCAAAGAACGGCTTGTTGTCTGTTGTTTAGATAAGAAGTAAACCATTTAATAGCCAGGTTATCAAAAGAGAGGGATTGAAGGGATTGAACATAACACCGGTATGACCCTGACCTTGAGTAGCATCTTACCCTCACCAAGAATGATGCCACAATATGAAGACAAGATGATCAATTTCAACAATTGGCTTAAGTATTGGTGTCATTCAAAGGGGATCCAATGCCTGTCAGCCTGGGATGCCATGCTCGACAAGCCACGATGCTTCGCTAGGGACGGCTTGCACCTGATACCCCTGGGCTTTCGGATATTGGCAAAGGCTCTTGCTTCCCCCATAGTGCCTTTTTTAGGCAAGGCTCAAAAGACAAACCCACCTCCATAGGTATCACAAGGGATAAGAAACTAAGAGTAATGCTACTCAACGCAGGAAGTCTAAACCTCAAGATGCACGCACTCAAAACTCTCCTTAGCATGGAGAACATCAATATCTGTGCAGTAACAGAAACCTGGTTCAAGGCTACCGAGAGCACCCCAGCACTACCAGGTTATACCTCATACCATGCTTTTTGGCCCAAAACTTGGACCGAACCACAAAAGGAGGGGGAGTATCAATATTCGTCAAAGATACCCACACCTCCAGGTTGGTGGCACAGCATGAAGCATCAGAGACTATCCATGTGCAACTAACAGTGGGTAAAACTGCCTTCCAATTTATAGCCTGCTACAGACCACCCTCCCAAACCCAGGAACCCCACTCGGCCTTCCTGAGAACACTGGAAAATATGAAGGTCTCTCCAAACACCATTACATTAGGCGACTTCAACTACCCAAACATAGACTGGGAGCATTACTCTAGCTCCAACACCCTAGCCCAAAGGTTCCTAGAATTTATAAACTCAAATGCTATGGAACAACTTGTTACCACTCCCACAAGAGGGGAAAACATACTGGACCTGATCATCACCAACAGGGGGACTCTGTGCTCCAGACCAGAAGTGTATCCCTCATTGGTAAAATCAGACCATAAACTAATCTCACTGGATATTCACATCCCGACCCCACCCCCTGCCCAGGAAACCACAGTGAAAAACTTCTCTAAAGCAAATTTCACACTCCTCAAAACCGAGGTGGAATCCTTCAAAGCCCCCGAGCCTGTGGAAAATACGGCCCAGACCGCAGAATCCTTTATAAACGCATTCTATGAACACCTTCAGGAATGCATGGATCATGCAATCCCAAATAAAACCAAGACCCAATCCTCCAAAGGCAGACGTCCTGTCTGGTGGACCCCAGCCATAAACAAACTATACAATAGAAGGAGGAAGCTACCACATGATAGAGCAAAATCCCAAAAAGGGAAGGCATCTCTGATCAGTATTAGCAAAAAACTACGGGCACTCATAAAATCATCTAAGGCCAGCTTCAAGAGAAAAATTGCACAGGACACTAAGGATAATCACAAGGCTTTCTTTAGTTATGTTAGGAACCTGGGTGGGAATTCCCAGATATGCTCAGAATTAGTCCAAAATGACAAAAAATATATCGAACCCACAGACATTGCCAACATCCTAGCTGACAGGTTCAGTGCAAACTCCCCCCCCCCTCCCCACCAAAAGGGCAAATATCTATCCCAGCAGAGTGCTGCCCCCCTGACATCTCAGATGCCCAGGTAAGAGCCGCCCTCTCCAAAGCAAAAAACACAGCATCAAGGGGACCAGACGGTGTCCCGGGCTGCGTCCTACATAAACTCCAAGAAGAGCTAAACCCAAACATAAAACTACTGTTCAATCTCAGCCTTACTACAGGATATGTACCCAAAGAGTGGCGTACAGCAACAGTGGTCCCTCTCCACAAAGGTGGTGCCTCAACAGATCCTGGAAACTAGCGCCCCATAAGCCTGACTAGCTTGGTCTGCAAAGCTATGGAAAGGATCATCATGAACCTCATAAGTAAAGATATTGGGGACCTACAGACACTGGATCCTACCCAGTTCGGTTATGTTAAGGGCAGATCCTGCCTCTTAAACCTGGTCGATTTCTTTGAAACAGTCACCAAGGCCATTGACGAGGGGAAGGTGGTCCACACAGCCTACCTGGACCTCGCAAAAGCCTTCGATACAATACCCCACTCGGGCATTATAGATAAGCTCACCAGCTTAAATATAAACCCCTATGTCAGTAGATGGATTGCAAACTGGCTCAAGGACAGAACCCACATGGTTAGAATTGCTGGAGCCGTGTCAGACTCCAAACCAGTTACAAGTGGCGTCCCACAAGGCTAAGTCCTGGGACCTCTCTTGTTCGGTATATATTTCTCTGAGGTACAGGCCAACATAGAAGGACTGTGGCTGACCAAGTTCGCAGATGACTGCAAACTGGGTGCCATAATCAACTCTCCAGCCGACACAAGCATCCTCCAAAAGGGCCTCATAGAAACAGACAACTGGTGCCAGAGCCATGGCCTCAAGCTAAATGCCAAAAAGTGTATAGTCATCCCCTTTGGCAAAAACAAAGTGCCCACAAATTACCACATAGGTGGTAATCCATTAAGTACAGAAGAAGTAATTAGGGACCTGGGGACCCAAGTTGATAGCAATCTCTCATTTGACAACCACGTGGCCAAAGTGGTTAGAAAAACATTTTATATAGCCCACCTACTCATGAAGGCATTCACATCTAGATCAGGGGAGGTCATCGTGCCTCTTTACTCATCCCTCATCAGGCCCATAATTGAGTACAATGCCCCTTTTGGGATGTACCTTACCAGACACCTGCAGCAACTGGAAAGACCCCAAAAGTACCTCACCAAGAGGATCAAAGGGCTCAAACATATGCCATATGCTGCCCAGTTAAAGAAACTCCAGCTCTACTCAGTGGCATACTGCCTGCTCAGAGGCGATCTGTGCCTGACATATAAAGCCATGTCCAACCCGGAATTAATGGACATGCTGCACCTCAGAAAATCCAAATCCCATCGAGCTACGCGCTCGAGAGACTTGAACCTCAGCACTGAAATAAATAGGACATGCTGGAGGGACAGATTCATAACCCAGAGGCTCCCTTCACTCTGGAATAAAATCCCAGCCCAGGTTAGGCAGAGTCCCTCTGACTCTCTTCAAGAGGAATCTTGATGAGTGGATGGGAGATCGCAGGTTTACCCCAGGTATCATTTCTGTGTCACTGTTAGACAGAGGCACAGTATACTAATCTCAAAAAAGGGCATAGCAAAATGAATTTAAAATAGGTGGTGAAAGCCAAACACACGCTGGCTAGGCTTATAAATGCCCTAGGGCAGATAGCCTAGTATGAACCTATGAACCTATAACTGCAAGTGATCAAAATGTTCTCAGATGATATAAGAATATCATATGGTCTTGATAATTGTGCAATACCAACATTTAAACAGAAAAACTGCACCATCAAAAAAATAGTCTGGAACAGGAATGTGATATAAAGGAACTTGAGCAAGGAGGAGTGGATAAATCTTTGGGAAATGATGAAAGAGCGACAATAAAACATGACCAAATGCGAACAACTCAGTAAGGGATACTTTAGAAGACTAAAATTAATACTGAAAACAGTCCTGGCATCTAGGAATAAAGTCCAAGCTATAAACCAATTTACACTTTCTATTCTAACAGTTTTTGGGGTGATTAAACTGGCCCCCAAATGTACTGCATCAGCTGGACAGGAAAACAAGAACACTGCTTCACTCTTATCAAATGATATACGTGTATACAAGATTATATATTCCTTGTTCTGGAGGAGGAAGGGGCCTCCTCAGAACTGACTACATGCAAAGATTAGTATCTGCTGACCTCACAAAATCCAAATATAGTGAATGTTTTGAAACATGAGGAGAAAAAGTCTAAGCTGACTTCCCTGCTTAATTTAGCAGAAGCATATCAATGTTAAGGGGGAATGGAAATTAAACCAGAAGTAGACGGAAATCAGGCAGCAACTAAATGTGCCAAAAAAAAAAAAACAAAAGAAAGAATATAAGGAGAAAGATCAGATGAGAAGGCAAGAAATGTGGAAAAGGCATAAATACAGTTTCAAGTACAGAAAACTCCTGGAATATCCTCATTTGACCAGGATCTGATATAGGAATGGTTAAGGAGAGTTGAATTTAAACCAAAAGGTAAAAGGTTAATATTGGTGTCCCAGGACAGTGGACGACATACACATTGGTTTACAACGTCCATTGAACATGTGGTATAAACAGATAAATGCAAGGTCTGCAAAACAGAACTGGAAATGGTCGCACATCTTGCTGGTGGGCTGTGATACACTAATGGCAAAGGGCCTGTATATTGAAAGACATAATAACATGGAAACACTGTTGTACTGAGGATTGTGAAAATATTACAATACTGAAGTAGCTGAGAAGCACTGGAAACATGAGCCACAAATCATTATAAAGAATGATTAAGTTTATATCACATGTGATTACGGATTCTCAACATTTCAAAAAATGAATACAAGAAAACAATATTAGTTCATGAAAAGACAAAAATATCATTGATTAATGAAATTCCTACACCCAGTGACTACAGTGTCTTACTTACTGACAGCCACAAAGTCATAAGATACCAAGATTTGCAGACAAAAGCAACAGCAACGTGGAAGAAGGACACCTAGACAGTTCCAATAGTAGTAGGCACAATGAGTCTAATAAAAAAAAATAAATTACAGTCGCATTTAGAATATGCATCCGATAACTGTAACTGCGTATGAACTGCAGATGTCAATTCTGGGCAGATTGCAGGTGCTGTATATAGCACTTTTGGCTAACATCAAAAATTGAATGAATATTAAACTCCACTGAAAAATTCTCAAAAATATCTAATTATGTGATTAACCCTAACAAATCGATCATATTCCCTTATGAATACTCTAGGACATAAGGAATTCTAGTTCCCTGAAACTGAAATTAAAGTCAATTATAATCTTAAATATCTGGGTATTATGTTCACTCACCCCCAATCTAATATGACTAAAAACTTGTTTAAAACCTGGTCTAACGTCACTGAAGACACTAAGAGATGGTTAAACCTCAATCTATCTCCACTAGCTAAGGCGGCCTTAATTAAAATGAATATTCTTCCAAGACTATTGTTTCATTTTAGTGCTATTAACCAAAATATATCGAAAAACTTCTTCTCCAAACTTGAAACACTACTAGGAAAGTTTATTTGGCATCCAAAAAGTACAAGAATAAAATACACTAAATTAACATTACCCAAACAAAAAGAGGGCCTAGGCCTACCTGAATTCCAAACATACTACAACATACTAAACTCTAGTCGAATTATACAAATAGCAAATTTTGAACCTTCCAACAAAGCATGGTATCCACTATGGATTAAAATATATTACAATCATCTAATCTCATGCAATTTAAACCCTAGAGCAGTACCCTTTCTAAATTAAAAGACTTTAAAGCATTTTAAGGTTCATCCCATAATAATAAAAAACACAGTAATATTTCAAAAGCTGGTAGCCTCCCTAAATCTTAAAGATACTTTGGTATTGGGACAGCCAGTATACCTTAATCCTAATATTAAATTAAACAATACTATATTAAACCTGAATCAGTATCCAAAAATTAAAAATATCACTGTATAGGACCTATACCAGATCAAAAGTTTCTCAGTTGACAATAAGACAAAAAACTTGAAGTAAATAAAAGCTATAATACCATAATCAACCAATTAATTTACCTGATCAATACAATTACTATGAATGTCAAAATAGACAACCAAGACATGCAGGTATATCAACAAATTATTAACCTGCTACTGTCGAGATCTAAAATGTTATCAAATACATATAGATTAATAACAAAAAATAGAAATCAAGATGCAATTCTATATTCCAAATTTTGAGAAGAGAAAAATAATAAGATAACTGATGAACAAAAACCTGATGCTATTGAACTTACTTTGAAATTAACTCCCCTTAAAAAAACGAATTTATACCCAAATTATGATCAATAACAATGCACATCACACACCACTTTTTCTTAGCAAAATTAATCCCTCCCACTCCCCTTATTGTACCATATGCCAAAACAGTGTTACTGACACCCTTCATATTTTTGGAGCTGTAAAAATGTTTACAAGCTGTGGTGTTTGCTAAGAACCAAGTTAGAAAAAAAGGGATACACCAAATCTACCCTGTCATGGGAAATGGCAATTTTACATATTCCCTAATAATTTCTCATATGAAAATAAACACACCGTAGTCACATTGTGTGCAATGATCAAATCATATATAGCCCAAAACTGGTTAGATAGAAGTAAAATCACATGGGAAGAATTTAAAGGAATGGCTATAAAATACTTATTAGTCAGCAAATTAATTATAAGAAGCCAAAAAAAAATCTTATCAGAAACATTGGAAAACGCTTTTAGCAATCCTAGGACAAAATTAATTTATAACTAGGGGACTTCACCATCAATATTACTTTACATAATTAAGGTAAACAAGGCAATTATTATAGAAATACTCACAATAACAGTGTACAGGTCATGGCAAACACATAAGATGAACATTAAGGTGACATCACTGTATATATTGTACATAGTTAGTGCAAGACAGAATGTTTATTTAAGTAGACTTGAGTATCTGGTTGCAATGTTTTAATGTCACATTTTCAATATGTTGTATACTATCTTTATGTAAATGTTTGTTTTACAGCTCATTAAGAGCAGCTTGATTATTAGACAATTATGTATAATTGCTACCCTAACATTGATGATTTATGTTATGTATATCGTATTTGGACTGAAACTTGTTATTCCAAGTAACTTGTATGTATATTTTCTCTCTCATTCTTTTCTTGCATTTAAATAGAAGTGAAATGCAATAAAAATTATAATTGAAAAAAAAAATTGAATATCAATTTCACAAACGTTAATCATGATTTGACATAGGAATGGGGTCCATTCCAGTCATGGTATTAGAAACCCAAAACACTTGGACAAATTAAACTGAGATAAACCATTACAGAAACATGGCTAAAACAAAATATAAAAGATAAAGAAGACATCTATCACAAGACAATAGCATTTTTAAATTAGATATTCAAAAATGGGCAGAGGATTTAATTCTGTACTTCAGCTTGTGAGACAGCATCAATCATTTCTAGGATTCATCCACTCTGAAGGACTACTCAAAACAATTAAGCTGACTTATACAACATTCTCCATAATGCAACAATCTACCTACCCTTAAATATTACATGTAATAGTAACACCTTAAAGAATATACTCTCATTGATAACTTCCAACATAAAACAAGACATAATAATATAAGATTTCAACACCGTCTGTCCCAAACCAGCAAGACAAAAAAAAAAAAAACTGCCTATTATTAATCTTTTTGGTTTTCCACAACTAATCTCTGATGCAATTTGAATATATAATGTTATATGGAAAACAAAATAATACTTGACCAGATACTAACACCTTATCCCACCAATATAACAGACATAGAACATAACATTATAAGTAATCATACCAAACATATATCAATTGGAAACAATCCAAAATACATATAACATATTATAATTAGATACAAACCAAAATGTCTGCTTAACAATCAACATTTAACTCTGTGTTGCAAACTTTTAACTGGACTCTACATATGCAACTATCCTTAGGTGAAGCTGTACATTATTTCAAACAAATATTCCCAGATATCTTAATCTCACTGGCTCCCAGATGCAAGACAAAAGTAAGAAAAACAGACTAATTTAAAAGATAAGGTATAGGAGGACTGTGAAAAATAACAAAATGCATCCACACAACATTACAGAACTCTCAGAAACCAGGTAAAATGTAAATTAAGACAGGCCAAAAAGACTAATCTCAATCTGCAAAAAAACTCTTCTCAGTCTGCCTAAAAAACAATCTCTAAAATTTCTGTAAACAAACTTATTAAACTTGAACAAACAAACTCAGCTAAGCCCTTTACCAGATGAGCCAAACTACATCACCACCTGTAAAATGAGTTCCAACTACTTCCTGATAGCGACAGCAATATTCAGGCAACAAAATTTTACCACTCAAAATGACAAAAATGAAAGCAATTGTGATTCTACATCATGTATCAGTAAATAAAACCAAAAATATCCTCAAACTAGAATGTACCACTCTAGCCGCAGATAAGATTCAACCAGAATCCACATAGCACAGCAAAAGCCATAACACATCTCAACAAAGTTTCAATTCCTTGAGTATGAAAACAATCATAACATAATTTCAGTTCATAAAAGTGGCACATCAAATGACTTCCCCAACAAGTGTTCAATATCCATATTATTGCATATCTTAAAGATACTAGAAAATGTAACCATAAACAAATCCTGGGCTATTTAACAAAAAAAAAAAAAAAAAAAAAAAAGTCTCGGCCATAGTACAAAAAGCATAAGCCAAGAAAATGAGGCTTACAATCGACCTCATTGTCTCTTTTTAGACCTGCCCAAAGCTTTTTGCATAATCTCATACTAAGTACTGTTAACCAGCTTACCTAAAGTAAATACGAGCAATAATACCATATTGTAGCTTAAAAGCTATCCTAATGAAAGCTCCAAATGTGTCTGCTGACAATATATTTAACTCTTTTTTTCAAGTTGTAAACATTTCAGGGATCCATACTTGGAGAGCTCTTAGCTAACGTATTTACAAATGATATACATGCTGTAACTGATAAAGCCACTTTAGTTCAATGGGCCGACAAGTTCACATCTGAAATGCACAAGAGATACCCTGGACTAACTTAAAAAACAGAAAAAAAAACTTTGGATCCATTTAATAAACTAAACACTGACTAGCAAACTCAAATTACTTAACACTACACCTTAAAAAAAACAAAACAGATCCTTTTCAGCTTTTATTTTGCCCTTAACAACTACAGAGTTCAAGAATACATCCTTAAATAAAGCTCTAGTCAAGTTTTCCATTCTAAACTTTTATAAGTCATTAGAGCTAATGACTTGACATTTGCCCAACACATAAAATATTCTGTATCCAAAACCAGCTGGAAACATCACATTATACAATTATAAATCTTATTTAACAGATCAAACTATTGACAACTGATGCGCTCTTGCTACCTACCTTGCTATATGCTTCAACTCTAATACACTAAAAATTCAGCTATACAAACTAGAATACTAGTGCTAATTTTGCTGACAGTCTGTGAAATAATGCTCATTGTTGCACAGCATTATAACATTTTACATTCACCCAGCTTAAATCAAGAAATAACATAATATAGAAACCTAAGAAATGTCCAACAATAGGCAATCTTATATGAAGATATGACCCAATCTGAATCACAAAATCAAAATCTAATTACCAGTTTGGATATTCCCTTTATTCTGTATACATTGCTAAAATAATGAAACTATCCCCATATGTATTCACAGAACCTAGTAACAAGTCATTGATAGAAAAAACTGAAATACTCCTAAATATCAAACATTAACCAGCTGGTAGAGCACACAAAATGAATATTAACTGAAACTACTCCTCCCTTGCTATCAAACAAAACAACTACTTTCTGTTAATATACAAACAAAGCTACACATATTTCTTTTTCATCATGTAACTAAAATCGCTCAATCTCTCACTTTAAAAAAGCCAAATGTAGATTCCAGCCATTTGTGGAACTTTTATACCCTTTTTGACAACCTTGCAGGCAGACTTTGTAAATATGTACATACTGGAGGGAGGACCGACACAAAGAAAGGACTCTGCCATCTCACCTTCACACTCTGTCATATTTTACTTTTCCTTAATCTTTGCATTCCCTCTTTTCTCTGCCAAATTCAAACAACACAATTTACCATGTTCCTTACCCTATTAATGAACCTTTATGTTTTGTATTTTTGGTTAATACAATTATTTTGCATGCATCACTGTAAAAATTCTTAAATCTTCTATAAGTGTGCTCCTGCATCCAGATCATGATTGAAAAGGGTCAAGGATGAGCCCACCTGCCCAGTTAACAGTCAAGTAAACAAAATCCAACTCTTTTTATACACCAAAATTATGCATACTGAAATATACTACTATGAAAAATATTTTGATCATGTTTTTATGTATATAAATCACATACGTTGTGTTGTATATAATATAACTTCCTAATTATACCATGACTTAGCATCTTATATACATTACACCTTGTATACATTTCTGATTTTAACTCTTGCTACTATGCACTGTATTGCACTATTACGTCCAAGGAGCTTTTGTTTGCCATAGTGTTATACTTTGAAGATTTTCTCCCCTGGGAATATGCTGAAGAGAGGCCTCTGGCTCATTATGACTATCATGGCTACCAAATGGAAACACACACAAAAATAAAACAGCTAGGCAACATACAGTGGAGTACAACGGTAGTATTATATAAGGAGTATATGACTGATACAAAACAGTTAAAATCTTCAATATTTAGACAGTAGCTGTTTAAAACTGAAAATGTTCCAAAAAAATGCAGAGAATCACCAAGATTGAAAAAGAAATGGATCCAAGAAATCCCTGAAAGATGTGTTAATATGACTTCCACCAACACGTCCATTTCCAAGATTATTAACAATAGCAAACAAATATAAAGAAGGGTCTCTGGTCTTCAATACATACTTCTGTTGAACCTTATCAAATTTTGAGAAACTCTGACTCAGAATTAAGATAATCAAAGTGGACTGCATGTATGCTTTAACCCTTTCTATCAAATGAATAATTCACAATGACAGACACATCATCAAGACAGTCAAGTACTTTCCATACACTGGTAGCCATCTCCGACTATAGGTTCATTCATTAATGACTGACTTGCTGAACAGTGTCAAGTTGAAACAACTTTACTAAAATGACACTTTTCTGAAAATCTGATCAAAATATTTTTCTGGGTAGAGGTGGTATGGGAATTTTCTTACAAAAGACAACACCCTGTAATTCCCACTTTAATATTACAAACTCTGAAGCCAGCACACCTGATGGATTAAAATATAATTTCCAGTGAAGTACCATTTGCAAGAGTAGTCTTCAGCAAACAGTTTTTCATGAACTGGTCATCAGTTAACTAAATCCTACCATCTCTACCTATAATCAAACAATGATGATTAAACAAGTACCCACACCAGTGTGTGTCCGTGCAGCCACAGAAAAAAACTTATAACACAAAAAGGCTCAGGTAGTGGTGCTAAAACCAAGGCAAGGAAAGTGAAATTCAAGCAGCTTTATATGCACAGCTCTCTGAAACTTTAATTCACATCACAAATAAAAGCAAATGGTCTAGCACTCTCGTCCCTGATACTGGGACTTCTTTAAATTATTACAATTAGATAAGAGGAATCTTTAAATAATCAACAATGCCAATTATGTGACCTAATAATAATTTCAAAATAAATTAATACTCTTTGTAAAAATTTGTATAATAAAATCACCTATACATATAAAATATGAATTAAACGATGATACAATAACACAGCTTCTATCAGCCACAAACACTGTGAAGTAAAATAATACAATATAAATAATATAAAGTTTCATTAAAACTGTTAAAATTATTTAAGTACTGTAACCAGAGCAAATAATTCTAAAAATTACATTAACAACATTTTAGTACAATATTACAAATCCAGGGCTTTCCTTTTTAAAATGGATGCTATAGAAATACTATCATTAATGTTGGGTAACACAGAGGCATTTAATCTTAACTGCCAGTCCAATTCACTGGTTTCTAATCTATTTTCCTAAAAAAAATCCCTATAATTTTTCTTCATTATCTCTATCCCGAATAAAAATTTGTTGTAATGGGGGCATGCAAGAGTATGATTGTATAATGCATTATTAACATTGTCGTGCTCGACAACATACATGTGTTCATAGATACATTTCCATAGTGGTCTCTCAGTTTTCCCTATGCAAAAATTACCACAACTCTGGCAAACAGCTACATATACTAAACCTTTACTAGCACAATTCCCCATTGCGATTCTAACTTGTTGTGGTGGGTTAAATAAAACTACCTCCTGATCTTGTAAAATAAACTTACTATAATTACATGCTCCACATTTAGTGGTTCCTCTCTCCTTGGTGTTCGCAGCCAATGCTAGGTGTTCCAATAAATGCTTCATATTATGCACTGCTTTACAGACAAAAGAGGGCTTTTCTCCTAAAATAGTGATTAATTCACTGTTTTAATTAAACATAATCAAACGCTGTGTTAAAATATTCCTAACATCAGGACCCAAGTCACCATAATGGATCACCATAGAGTTCGAAAAAGTAATACTATTGTCCTTGGATTTAGAAATAATCATATCTTTGTAACTGCCTAGTATATGTGAGGTTTATTTCTAGAACCTCAACCTTCTCATACCTCTTTCCCAAGTGTTAATACCATATTCAGGGGGTATCCTCTATCACAAAACATCTGTACTAGGTTGGAAAGTTCTAGCTTGAAATTAAAAAGGTCTAAACACATCTTAGCTGCTCATATCATTTGACCCTTAATAATGTTTTTTTTTTTTTTTTTTGTAATTTTTTTTTGGTGTAACAGTAGGGTGACAACTCCTAGAATCTAAAAAAAAACTGTTCAAAAATGTGGGTTTCCTTTACAATTTTAAACATCACTGTGGTCTTTAAAAATGGTGACATCCAAATAATTAGTACTCAGAATGACTATGTGTAAATCTGAAAAAAGAACAAACATTATTAATGTAATGAACAAACTCTCTATAACATTATCTGTCCTTTTCCCATAAAATAAACATATCTAAATATCGTAAACATAACAACCAGTGATTACTGAAACAAGAATTTAAAATGTATTTTCTCTTCCAAGTAAAAATTTAACAAGTTAACGTAGATGGGAGCACAATTGGTGCCCATACAGTGGATATAAAAAGTGTACACAACCCTGTTAAAATGGCAGGTTTTTATGATATAAAAAAATGAGACCATAATAAATCATTTCAGAATGTTTCCCACCTTTAATGTTACCTATAACCTGTACAAGTCAAATGAAAAACAAACAAATCTGGAGGAAAAATACAAAAAATAAAAAATGTACAATAAGCTGGTTGCGTAAGTGCGCACACCCTTAAACTAATACTTTGTTGAAGCACCTTTTGATTTAATTACAACATCCAGTCTTCTTGGGTAGGAGTCTATCAGCATGGCACATCTTGACTTGGCAATATTTGCCCCCTCTTCCTTGCAAAAGTGCTCCAAATTTTTCAGATTATGAGGACATCTCTTGTTCACAGCCATCTTCAGGTCACCCCACAGATTTTCTATTGGATTTAAATCTGGGCTCTGGCTGGGCCATTCCAAAACTTTAATTTTCTGCTGGTGAAGCCATTCTTTTGTTGATTTGGATGTATGCTTGGAGTCACTGCTGTGCTGAAAGGTGAAATTCGTCTTCATCTTCAGCTTTCTAGAAGATGCCTGAAGGCTTTGGGCCAAAAGTGACTGGTATTTAAAACTGTTCATAATTCCCTTCACCTTGACTAAAGCCCTAGTTCCAGCTGAAGAAAAGCAATCCCAAAGCATGATACTGCCACCATCATGCTTCACTATTGGGATGGTGTTCTTTTGGTGATGTAAACTTTTTTTTGCGCCAAACGTACCTTTTGGAATTGTGGCCGAAAAGTTCAACCTTGGTCTCATTAGACTATAACACATTTTCCCACATGCTTTTTGGAGACTGGATATATTGTTTTGCAAATTTTAGCCAGGCCTGGATGTTTTTCTGTATAAGTAAGGCTTCCATCTTGCAACCCTACCCCAAGGCCAAACATATGGAGAATACAGGAGATTGTTGTCCCATGTAGTACACAACCAGTACTTGCCAGAAATTCCTGCTGCTCCTTCAGTGTTGCTGTAGGTTTCTTGGCAGCCTCCCTGACCAGTTTTCATCTTGTCTTTTCATACATTTTGGAGGGATGTCCAGTTTTTTGCAACATCACTGTTGTCATATATTTTCTCCACTTTTGGATGACTGTCTTCACTGTGTTCCATGGTATATATCCAATGCTGTGAAAAATTTTTGTCTACCCCTTCCCCTGACTGATACCTTTCAACAATGAGATCCCTTTTATGCTTTGTAAACCTTCTGCAAACCATGGCTTTTACTGTACCAGGCAACTGAGTAAATGTCAGGAAAATCTTACTTGGACAGCTGAACTTTATTTGGGGTTAATCACAGTCTCTTTAATTGATGGCAGGTGTGCACCCAAGAAGACTGAATGCTGTAATTAAATCAAAAGGTGCTGCAAGAAAGTATTAGTTTAAGGGTGTGCACCACTTATGCAACCAGCTTATTGTACTTTTTTTATATTTTTCCCCCTAACAGATTTGTTTTTCAATTAAATTGTACAAGTTAGAGGTCACATTAAAGGTGGGAAAAGTTTTGAGATGATTTACTGTGGTCTCATTTTTATATACATCACAAAACCTGGCATTTTAACAGGGGGGTGTGTACACTTTTTATATCCGCTGTAGCTACACCTCTAATCTGTCTAAAAAATTCCTCATCAAATGTGATGAAATTATTCACCAAAATTATTTCCATAACTTCCATCACAAAATGAATCAAAGTGTTATTAAGGGACATTAATTCCGTACTTGCTTCATGGAATAATTCCAATCCCTTAGTCTGTGGAATCGATGTGAACCTCTATCACATACATCAATAGTAGAAAAGGAACACTTGCCTGAATAGTATTCTTGTTTTATTTTTGACAAAAAATTTCCAGGAATCAATTAAAAGATGTTCAATCGGGTGTGACATGCACTTTAATAACTTATCCACAAATATCCCAATGAGTAAGTGGAACTATTGTAAGCAGCCACCATCAATCGAAAGGGGGGATTGTAGATGTTATGTACTTTGGGAATACCAAAGACATTAGGTATAAAAGGATGGCCATTGCGTAGGAAGTTATACATTTCTTCATTAATTACCCCTTGAAATAAAGAGCCTTCCAAAAAAAGCTGAATCTTTCTATGTACATTATTTATTTCATTTCTGAAACTGTTTCATATTTGTCTATGTCATATATTAATGTCATAATTTGACAATTGTAATAATTCTTCTCTATGACCATAACATCCCTTTTATCTGGCTTCATGGTCCGCAAAGCATCATTACCTCTCAACTCCTTAAGTAGGGCTGCCTCATCTTTAGTCAGGTTGTAAAATGTTCTTTTCAGATGAGCTTCACACATTGTAAATTTCTTGTGTTCAAATTTTCCCAAAATTAGCAATGGTAGGGTGTATAATGGGGTTGGTTGAGTGTACTTTTCCTCTTAAAATCATTAAAAGGTCTGTCTATATCTGTTTTATTGTCCTTAAACATCAATTGCAGATTCAACTTCCTCGTAAATAATTTTAACTCAGTAAGGACTTCAGCCACATCAGTTTCATGAGATGGGACAAATTTAAAGCCTTTTTTAAAAAGTGTAAAATATGTTTTGTAATGTTCAAGTTTGTATAATTTAAAATGTTAAAACCATCAAAACGTAGTGTTTTACCCCCAAAGGCTGTAAAAATCTTGTCCAAATCATTACTGTCATTTAATAATTGTTCCATTTGTTTTTCCTCAAGAACTGTTTCTGTCTTTTGCTCTTTCAGGGTGTGGGGGTTATCTAAAAAATTCTGTTTATTTTTATTCTTATTCCCTAACCTTTCCGATCTCCACAATGGAGGATACTCCTGGTCAAAGACTTCAATGTCATCCTTACTGAGGTAAACTGTATTTACAGTATAACCATTATGTCGAAAGTTATCTGCCTGATCCCTAATTCCCTACATTTTCACCTCCAGTTGCCATATTGTTAAACCTTGACCATGTAATGTATCTTCATTGTTTTAAGTGCAATGTGGTATGTCTCAGGAAGACGGTAAGCAAGTTTTTGTAAATACTCTCTTTCATTCCTAATTAACTTTTTTTTCCCTTTTACATCATGTTATATTTTACTTGTTCAAGTCTCTCAAAAATACCATCACATCTTGTCACATAATTATCAAATAATACGTTATTAATTTCCATATTTAAATTATCACCCAATAAATTCTTAATTCAATCATTATTCACTTCCACAATGAGCGGTGGTGGTGCTGCGGTAACGTTGTCGCCTCACAGTATGACACTGTCCTGTTCGATTCTCAGCTAGAGCGTCTTCTGTGTGGAGTCATGCGTGAATGGGCGTACCTTCGTTGAAGGTTGTGCATCAGGGCCGGCAACTCGGCATGTAAAAATCTACTGCCAATCATTAGCGGACTGGAGTTCCGCTGCGGTGACTGCTAACCGGGAAAAGCTGAAAGACACAACAACAACATTCACTTCCACAATGAAATGTATCACTTCAAGCCCATGTCTGTCAAACATGTTTAATAGTTCATAAAGTCCACTCTGTCCATAAATAAGTCCGTTGGGGAATTTAAACATCCTAAATTCCTTAGGGACTCTCTTTACTGTAATACATTCAGTAAGATAAGGGTTGCCACACTATAAATGATGTACCTTAGTTAATTTTCCCTCACACTCTTAATTTGGTCCATATACTAGTGCTGGCAAGCTGTCGTTCATATCCACCAAAAGAAAAAGAAAAAGAAAAATCCTTATTTAGCCAGTTTTGAAACCTAGAGACACGGTTGCCATTGCTGTCTGTGTTAAAAACCTTCTGTTCACATGGAACTGAATCAGAAATCCATCTGCCCACACTACCAGAGGACCTATGGTAACTTCTGCTGCTGATAGGAGCTTCTGCTTGTATCCTAAAAGTCTGTTGCAATCCTATCACAAAGACCGATGGAAACTGTAGTTTATCTAACAAACTCTGTAGCTGACTGAACTGCTAAGTGAGAAGTTTAATGAGCTGTGTCAAGTCTCCTTCTACCAAATTGTGTGAACAATCTTTTATCTGTGTAGAACCCAGAGCAGCATTGCCCCTGACAGGCAAAGAACACATACCGGAAAACATCCCCATCTAAACCAAGTAGGCAGTTGCAATATCAGTCCAAAGAGAGTATTCAGGTTAATGAATGTATGTTTTTTTCAACTGTAATAACCACTGCCATGCTAGACAATTAAACAAGTAACCCACACCAGTGTGTGTCCATGCAGCCACAGAAAGAACTTATAACACAAAAAGGCTCAGGTAGTAGTGCTAAAACCAAGGCAAAGAAAGCGAAATCCAGGCAGTTTTACATGCACAGCTCTCCAAAACTTCATTTCATATCACAAATAAAACCAAATGATCTAGCACTTTCATCCCTGATACTGAGACTTCTTCAGAACCATTACAATTAGATAAAATAAATCTTTAAATAGTCAACAATGCCAATCATGTGACCCAATAATCATTTCATAATTATCTTTCTAAAAATTTGTATAATAAAATCACCTATACATATAAAATATGAATTAAACGATGATACAATAACACAGCTCCTATCAGCCACAAACACTGTGAAGTAAAAAAATATAATATAAATAATATAAAGTCGCATTAAAATTGTTGTTAAAATTATTTAAGACCTGTAACCAGAGCAAATAATTCTAAAAATTACAATAACAGCATTTTAGTACAATATTATAAACCCAGGGCTCTCCTTTTTAAAACGGATGCTATGGAAATATCATTAATGCTGGGTAACACAGAAGGATTTCATCTTAATTACCACTGCAATTTGCTGGTTTCTAATCTATTTTCCCAAAAAACTCCCCTATAATTTTTCTTCACTATCTCTACTATCCTAAATAAAAATTTGTTGCAATGGGGGCATTTAAGTGTATGCTTGTATATTATTAACATTGTTGAGCTCAATAGCATACAAGTATTCATAGATACATTTCTGTAGTGGTCTCTCCGTTTTCCCTGTGTAAAGTCCCAGTATCTGGGACAAAAGTGCTAGACCGTTTGGTTTTATTTGTAATATGAATTAAAGTTTCAGAGAGCTGTGCACATAAAGCTGCTTGAATTTCACTTTGTTTGCCTTGGTTTTAGCACCACTACGTGAGCCTTTTTGTGTTATAAATGATGATGAAATTCCACACAGCATAGAATGCATCAGAACCCCATTTAAAAAAATAAATCCAGCACAGTTTATCCAAACGCTTTTTATGGATTATGAAGATGGACTATTTACTGATATCATCTAACAGTCTGAAGAAAGACCACAAACAATGACTCTGAAAAATCTTCCATATTAATTGGGAGTGCACTCTTCTAACACTGATGTTTTTGCTGAGTCCATTATCATAAGAATTAAGGCAATGATTCCCATATCAACTCTGCCAAATCGGTCACTCTATAAGGAAACCTGGTTCAGGGTTCCCCAATTTTTCAAACACTCCGAGCTCAGTTACAATCAAAGATGCAGTGAAAAGTGAATAAAATGCTACTTAACACATGATGAAAACTTATCTTAAAGAAGCATATATGGACATCACTGGCTTTCAGGAGTTTGGCACCAAACAGCAGCAGTGGTAGCAGGAGTTATTTCTGATGATATCAGCAAAGAGCAACATTTTGCAATCAGACATGAAGACAGAGAAAGACAATGCACTGTAGGTAAAGAAAAATAGCCTCTACCCAAATTGACAGTGTTGCCAATAGAAGAATGCAAATTTTGTGGTTTGATATGTGGCTCTAGGAAGGGATAATACATTCATCTCAGTGTCAAAAGAATCAATAAATAAAATGATGATAGAAGACAATAATAAAAAAACAAATTTCCAAAATTTAGGAGTGGCAAAAATATGGGCAGTCATCATTCTGAGTGTTGTGTAAAGAATGAAGGAACTGAAGTCCATAGGATTTTAAATCAGCTAGACACATGTTGGTTCTCCCTGAGGGGAAAAAAGAAAAATGTGGAACAAAGTGCAACCACTACAGTATCTTGAATAAGTCCTATTTTCTCCCTCTGTTGAAGTATGTGATCCTTCCAATAAAGGACTGGTAGCATGTCATAACTGGAGGCGGTATCAGTATGGGGAACAGCTTGATAGCTCATGTATCCATGGAAGTAATTCTCCAGAAGCTATACAGAGGGAGACGCACACTTCATCAACTTTCTGCATGCCTCACTGAAAGCAGTCTTTCTCACGAAGTGGCTACTAAATGTAACAACTAATCTTTCTGTCTGGTTATCCCTTCCTAGGCTGCTGCTAGGCTTATTGCAGATGAGTGCTCCACTTGTACTACAAACATCTTTTTCTGTGAACTCTTTCATCAAATGGCTTATTATGGACTGGCAATACCCCTACATGGCATGTTTTAAAAAGTTGGTACAAGCTATGTCTTGGCCACTTTTTCTTAAGGAAAATAAGTTAAGAACAGGAAAGTGAAACTCTGAAGTGTCAGATATGAAATTAGAAATAAATAAGGGCACTATAAACACTGTGACTGAGAAGGTGACAGTACTGCCTTTCACATCTGAGTCACACATACAACTCAAGGCAACTCCCTACAAGCCTCCAGATATGCAAAAATGCTGTTAAAGTAAACTTCTGAATTATGATGACATGTTAACAAAATTTTGCTCTTAGTCTGCAGGTCATCCTAATACCCAAGAAATAGAAGAACACTGATGACAGCCCTGAGATCAAGGACAGAAGCAGCAAGCACTTTCTTGAGAAATCTACTTCTTTTGGAGTCTTTAGTAGGAATACTTCACTAAGATGAACAGTCTTCTTCCACTCATGGGCAGGGTAGTCATAGTTACAGAAGAAATACATGCTGAGCCCTAGGCCAGCACGAGGAGATTCATGGGTGCTCTGCATGCCCGTTTTATTATTCCAAAAAAGAGGAACATAAATGTACTTGTGTGGCATATATAACTTTAGTCTCCAACCTCTAAGAACAATTCCATTATTATTTAAGTATGTTCTCTTTAATTCTGATGTCCTGCCAATCATGTATCCTGCCTTATCATTATGTCTTTGGATAGATCACCTGTTGATGAAGTAAGACCTCATAATCTTTCCAAACCTCTTTTGTTAGGATTTCAGCGATACTAATATTTGTTGCCTGATCTTCTGTGAGGAATTAGCATGCAGTAGAAAAAGACATGATCCATAGCTATAATGAATGACAGTTGTAGGGGAGTTTGGAACTGGCTGTAGGAAAAACTTAGCTGCTATAAGAAATGTAGATTCATCAAAATACTGGATCATTGTTGCATTCTTATAATAAAAGATCACCCACTATATGCAAATGTTTGTTTGTCTGCAGGTTATATGCAAGCATTCACATAATTTCTTGGACTTTGGGCACTGGACTGCAATGCATCATGTAACAGATCCACAAATATATGTTGAGGAATGAATGCAAGAGGAAAAGGCTAAAACAGGGATATTATGCTAAGGACTTAAACTGACATAGGACCTAGTACACTTAGTAAATTATCTGCTAAGCAGACCAGGTGTCCTAACACTTTAGCTGACTGAATAGGCACTTACTTGTAAGGAGGAAATCACGGCTACCAACTATGTGAAACGTTTAACAGGTCACAAGATACTAGAAACAGTTACAATTGTGTAACTAATTTTTTCGTGAGACAAACCCCAGGATAGACTGCCAACTCGTTTATCTTGCCATTCTGTTTCAGCAAGATCACTAGGAAAATGAAGCTAAAATGCTTGAGAAGTTGATAAATCACAGATGTGCTGAAATTAACAAAGTCTGCTAAAGATTTCTGATAATGTGGTAACTTGGCATATCCTCAAATTTATCCCATATATTTAATTTCTGCATCACTTCAGGCACGTTACGAGTGCCTTATTATTACTTGCTCCACACCTGCTTTACCAAAGGGACAGTGACACTATCAAATCCATAAAATGAAAGCCCATCATTGTTCTACTTCTATTCCTGAAAATATCTGATATGCTTACTATGCATCCAGATCTCTACATTACCGCCAAAATAATACAATCAGAGGGCAAAAACAGTACTATATAACACCTTTCCAGACTGACGAGAAATTATGGTGTAGCTAGGCTCCTGACAATGGTGATGAGTCATTGCTAGCCGAATTTTTTGATGGGTGATGGTTATTTGCATGAGATTGTTTGCTTTAACTTTTACGACTTTATCCTGCTCCTGCTGCGGTAATGTTATTTGTGCTGTTCCTTTTCTGCTGGGTTATGTTGGATTCTGGCAAAAACTCAGCTGTTATATTTGGTGGTAGTGCTGTCATTTTTGTTTTAAATTTTATGATAGGACTACCACAGCTGATGAACTAAAGAACTTTGGACTATAGTGGTTGTGATGACATGACATACTACCAAGCTGTGCCAGGGAAAGTCAGGCAGTACATATGTAACATATGCCAGCATAGCTAAATGGAGCTTTGTAAATAATTATATGTCATTTGAATATCAAACTGATTTGTACAGATGCTTGTGCTAAAAATATATTTGTAAAGTTGCTTGTGTTAAAAATATATCAACAGTGGGTCCTGCTGGGCAGAAAATAAATATACATGTATGTCACTGTATTGCTGTAACTAATGAAATGTACATACTTTAACAGAGGATACTGGAAATGAAAGGGTTAAGCTCATCCCAGCTAACACTAAGAAAAACTGCCTGAAATTAAATGACTAGGTTTAGGCCATAACGATTTTATCTCAAAGGTCTGAATGCAACCAGAGATGTGATGTCTGTGAAAAGCCTAGGTTGGGATCCTGCTCTGTTGTCCTTAGTGGTGAACTAATTGCTACCCTGGGGTGCCAGAGAATGGGTTGTTAGTTTCTGCAGGAAGGGTGGAAGCATTGGAATTGTTTTACAGTTTCCACATGCTGTAATAAACCTTACCTGAAGTTCTGTGTGTGTATACTGTGACACATAAGTGCCAGATCCTGGCTCAGTTTCTAGTGAAAGGATAGTGTGGGAATCACAGAGTCAGGTGATGAGATGTGAGGTCATTCTGTAGCCATCACTGAAACTGTATTTGGATACTAGTGAGAAATGTGAGGTATACACACTGTTTTTGGACCTGACAAAACACTCATCCATGTTCATCTTTCCTTGCTTTATTTATTTTATTTATTTAACATTTGTTTACTGGGAAAGTCTGACTTGGAACAAAGCCAATTTTCAGCAGAGACCCGTGAAGAAACGCTCCAGATGCATGTCTTTGTGATGTGGGAGGAAACCAAAGCACCCGAAGGAAACCCACATGAATGCAGGGAGGATATACAGACTCCGCACAGAAGGCACCCCAGATGAGAATCAAAGCAGAGAACCTCTTGCTGAGAGGCGAAAATGCTACCGGCTGCATCACTGCACCGTCCAGTATTACGTAATTAGGGAACAATAATTCTTCAGTAAGAAAAATATAGTGAGATTAGCTAAATGTTTTTTTTTCTACATTTGTACGAGTCTTTCCATCGGTGGTGTTTTTGTTTTTTTTCCCTCTGAAACACTAGTGTTTATTGTAAATAGATTTTCAGTATTTTCTTGTTTTTTTTTTATAATTTATTATTAAATATATCTAAACCTTTCATTGTGGCTGGTCTTTTAGAAAATATTTAACCTTTGAGAGTACTTGCATTTATTTAGTGGCACTATGGATCTACATTCCTCAAAGTCTTGTGGCTTGGTCAAACACTACCATTTGTAGAAGTATTAATTTTAATAAATGTAACTGGGTACCCTGGTAAGAGCCTTATAGTAGCTGGCTTCTGGTATTCTGGTGGTAGCAGATCTACCCTATAGTCTGGGTGGAGGTGGCAGAGCAGGTAAGCTGTGCCAGCCTTTCCCAGGTGGGTGTGTCTGTGTGTGACAGTCAAATCTCAAAGAGTGTGTGTGTGTGTGTGTGTGTGTGTGTGTGTGTGTGTGTGTGTGTGTGTGTGTGTCTGTCAATTACTTTGAACAGGGACACTGAGAGCACTGATTTCACATTTCACAGACAGGGTGGTGGAGGACTTGGCATGGAACATCCGGCTAAGGACCCAGCTCTATAGTGGTCAGTGGGGAGTCTTATATGGGGGCCTGGACAGGAAGCCCAGCCCCATGACTGGAGTGTGGATTCTTTGTGTGCTCTTAAGTAAAATTGTACTTGGTGCAGACGGTTGCATCTGTAAATACTGTGTGTGTCTAATGTTTCTCACTGTGAATGTTCCCCATTGGTGTTAGTGGTCAGCATTGAGTCTCCCTGATCACTGGCCCACAGGAGGGACATTACATATTGGTGAGCAGTGCTGTGGATATTAATTGAACTTCTGCAGCTTGTAAGCAGTTGTCACTAAAGGTGTGTGTACTCTCAGCAGCCACAAGGTAAATAGAGTTGCATTTTTCACAAGTTTGATTTATTTTATTTAGTTTAGTTTAGTCAGGGAAGGCAGGCAAAGATGTCATAGGTTCACAGATTCATAGATTAGTACTAAGCTAACTGCCCTTGCGAGCCATTTTAAGCCTAGCCAATTATCCCTTGTGAGACTCAAGCCCTGCACCTTGTACTTGCAAGGCAAGCACCTTAACCATTAGGCCACCCTCCCAACC
Source organism: Protopterus annectens (assembly GCF_019279795.1). NCBI lineage: Eukaryota > Metazoa > Chordata > Ceratodontiformes > Protopteridae > Protopterus > Protopterus annectens. The sequence goes on along the minus strand of NC_056730.1, from coordinate 491,906,328 downwards.
CTACAGCAGAGGATTACGGCAAACTGACAGTGAACCAGTTGGCTAAGGTGTGCAAATCCAAAGGACTAGTGCATGCCAACCTGACTAAAGAAGAAATGATTTCAGCCTTAGTCACAGCTGCAGCACAGACCAGCAACCAGGAAGACAACCAGTCTGTTGATGGGGATGTGCAGCCCTCAGAAACCTTTTCCTCAGAGGACTTAAAAATCCATCTGGGGTTACAGACTTGAACTGGAGGCAAAACGCATGGAATTAGAGTCGTCAGAGAGAATGCAGCATTTGGAAGCTGAAGAAAATGGGAAACAGCATCAACATGAGAGAAAGATGGTGACTCTTCAACAAGAGCATAGAAGTAATAAGGAAGAGAATAACCAAACCCCAATAGCAACAAAGGTCAGTAAATTTCTTCCACAGTATACAGAAGGTGGTAATTTTGATAGTTTTATTCATATAGCTGAAAGAGTATGTAGACAATATGATGTTGTCCAAGGGCTCTGGGTACAGTTCCTGACCCCTTGCTCCATGGTAAAGCTGTAACCACAATTTTTAAATTGTCTGATACTAACGGTTTAAATTATGACAAGGTTAAAAATATTTATTGGAATGTTATAAGTTAATACCTGAAGCTTTAAGAAAAAAAAAGTTTTGTGAGCTTGGATGTAAGGCAGATGAAAGTGTATGTGATTATATTGTTGAGCTAAGCACTTATTTTTATAGGTGGGTGAGTGCGTATCAGGTCACAACATTTGAAAGGCTGGCAAACCTTTTAGTGAGGAAACGAGCCCTTAGCACTTTGCCTGAGGACATGAGAATCTGGTTGGCATACCAGGAGTTTAACTCTACAGATGAGCTGGGGAGAAAAGGAGATCTGTACTTAGGAAGCAGAGCACCACTGCACAAAAAGGGGATACCCAGTGCTGCACATGGATACATGGGAGCCCATGGTGGGCAGCCTAAACCACCCCAACAGAGACCACTAGTAACAAGGGAAGCCACTAGTTCAGGTACACAGCCAGGATCAAGGTTTACATATTTTAAATGCAACCAGGGGGGCCATGTAACATACAAACAGCCACTGAAGCAAGGTGGGAGAGCCAGCAAGTGGGAACAACAGAATGCCAGTGGTAAGTTGTCTGGAGACAATGGGGGTACCAAACTATCACCAGAGTTAGTATCCTATTTTAATGGATGGAAAACAGGCCACTGTTAAGACAGACCCTGCTTCCAATATAACCGTTGTGAAGCTTGGCGTGGTTAAAGATGAGCAGTACTTGCTTGGGCAGTCCATTCCCATCAGAGCTTTAGGAGGGACCCCATTCCACATACCATTGGCCAGGGTAAAACTTGAATGAAAGGGTGAAAAAAAAGCAAGTAGTTGTGTTTGAGGATATCCCTGCAGATGTCTTGATAGGGAATGATTTTGATAATGCAGTACCTTTTGTGCATGCAGTTACACGCAGTCAGGCATGCGGGTCTGGTAGCCTGGGGGAGACCCAGACAAACCTCACACCTGAAACCAGGGCTGGTGATGTGGCTATTACAGGGAGGGTGCTACCCTGCAGCAGTGAGCTTGAAGGTGAGCCATAGCTGCTGATAGGTACTAATGTTCCCTTGAACAGAGTGACTGCAAGGGTAGAGATGAGTGGTAGTAACCAGGCTGACAGTGAGGCACCACTATCAGACGATACCAAACTTCCTGTGGAAGAGGAGCTGGGAAGAGTCACAAAGGTAGAGTTGAGACAGGCTCAGCTCTCGGACCCTATATTACGAGGCTTGAGGGAGTTAGCCAAGGAGACTTCTGATTCTCTAGGTAAAAGGCAGTCTGTATATTGGACCAAAGGGTTACTATACAGAGAGTGGACCCTGAGGGAGGTCTATATGGTGAGGTAATACATAGTAGTGCCCAGAGCCTAAAATCTGGCACTTCTGGCCAAAGTTCATGACATTCCTGTTGCAGGTCATATGGGCATAAAGCGTACCAAGAGACATATTATACAGAACTTTTATTGGCCTGAGATTGCAAGGGATGTAACAGGGTACTGCAGAACCTGTGAGCAGTGTCAAAAAGTAGGCTAGGCAGGAGACAAGGTCATGTGATTGAGGAGCCATTTCAGACTGTAGCTATGGATACTGTGTGACCTCTGAGTACTCCAAGTTCCACAGGCAAGAAATATATCCTAGTGGTAGTAGATTATGCTACTAGATACCCTGAGGCAGTAGCTCTGTCCTCCATTGAGGTAGGGAAGGTGGCAAATGCTTTGGAAGATATTTTCAGCAGGGTAGGTTTCCCAAGAGGAATACTGACTGACAGAGGTGCCAATTTCATGTCAGACCTGCTGGCTTATCTATGGGAGCACTGTGGGGTGAAGCACCTAAAGACCACTTCCTACTACCCCCAGACTAATGGTCTTGTGGAAAGGTTAAACTCTATACTAAGGACCATGCTAAGGGCATTTGCAGAACAGTTTAAGAGACAGTGAGCCAAATATTTGCTTCATCTGCTGTTTGCATACAGAGAGGTACTCCAGGAATGAAAAGGTTTTTCACCCTTTGAGCTGCTGTATTGGTATAAGGTGAGGGGGCCCTTGGATTTGATTTGTGATGAGTGGGAGGGTGAATGTGAATCCCACATATGTCGTAAACCTCAGGACAAACTTTAGGGAGCTCATGGGCTTGACTCAGGAGAACCTGACAGGATTCCAACAGCAGAAAAAGGTCTGGTATGACAGGAATGGTCGAGCACAAGAGTATGCTGTAGGACAGCAAGTTATGATGCTCATTTCTGTCAAACACATTAAACTTCAGGCAGCTTGGGAAGGACTCTCTAAAGTGGTTAAGGAAGGTCAGTGATGTTAATTACAAGGTAAAACTGATAGGCAGGAGGCGGGGGCACACACTGTATCATGTTAACATGATGAAGCCTTACCATGATAGGGAGGCCCTTGTACTGAGTATCTGCAGTGGTGGCAGGAGGAATGTGAGGGGGATATGATTCCTCAGTAAGGCTCAGACTGACACCTCAGTGGAAGGGTAGCAATGTCCCAGTGGCTATCCTCTACCTAGGTTCAAGAAAATCAAGCAGTGTTACAAGAGTCTGGGGACATGTTCACTGGGAAACCTGGATGCAGCCACCTGGTGCAGCACTGTAGTGTGGTCAGAAATGCCAATGCAGATGGGCTCTCAAGACAGAGTATGGGTTAATGTGGTCCCACAAGTCCCCTTCAGAAACCTGAACATTTAATTACCTGACTTTTAAAATGCTGAGACTGAAAAGCCGATGACCGCACAACACAGATGTCCTGGAACACTGACTTTCCACTTCAGGTAAGTAACTGCTTGGCCATCATGTTGAATTTTGCTCCTTATCCCCATGGTAGTTTGATCTCAGAGTTGGTATATTTAGTTGGGGGATGGGTGGGTTTGGTTTTCTTTGGTTTATGTTTTTATTTAGGCTGGCCAAGCAGTTACTTACTTGGAGTGGTAAGTCGGTGTTCTGGGACATCGGTGTGCTGGTGCTGTTGGCTTTTTCATCTCGGTGTTATGAGTTTCCGGTAAGTGAAATTTCATTCTTCTAAAGTAGACCTGTTACCAAGACAGGCTCATTTCCCTCAAGCAACATTTCTCCAGGGTCACTTGAAAAATTATCTTGAGTCGTCAAAGGGGGGGTGGGGGTGTGGTGATGTGAGGTAGTACCAGCTGTGCTAGGGGGAGTAGGGCAGAGCATGTGTAACCTATGTCAGCATAGCTAGTTGGAGTTTTGTAAAGAATTATATGTCATTTGAATATCAAACTGATTTGTACAGATGCTTGTGTTAAAATATATTAGTAAAGTTTTATTTATTTATTTATTTTTATTTATTTTACATTTGTTAACCAGGCTAGTCTAACTGGATACATTTCCATTTTCAGTAGAGGCCCGGGGAGAAAAGCTCCAGTGGCAACAAATAAAAATTGAAATTAAAATTAAAAAAATCAATATTAATATATAGTAAATGAAAGGATTTTCAATAAAAGATTAATAAAAATACATGAAGTAATAAGAATACTAAAAAATACAGGAAGTAATAATAAAGTAAAGTAGGTATTTAAAATAGTAAAGATGACAATATGTACAGGATAATTCATTATGCAGTGATTCATGTAGACTATCAGCACATCAAACAAGATAGAGACTTACAGAGCATCAAGCAGTATAGATTACACCAGTATGTTGAATTCTGTTCAGCAGTTACAGTCTTACTTCAAGGAATGAGAATTAAGTAGTGGTTAAAGTTGATTGTGCTAACAATGTAACAGCAGCAGGTCTTGCTGGACAGAAAAGAAATATACATGTACGTCAGACTGTACTGTTGTTAGTGATTAAATGTAGATAATTTAACAGAGGATACTGGAGGGGAAGGGGTTAAGCTCAGCCCAGCTAACCTTAAGAAAAATAGCCTGAAATTAAATGACTTGGTTTAGGCCACAAAGGTTTTATCTCACAGGTCTGAATGCAGCCAGAGACAATGTCTGTGAAAAGCTTTTCTATAGAAAGGGTGGAAGTGTTGGAATTCTTTTATAGCTCCAGATGCTGTAGTAACCTTTAGCAAAGTTCTGTGTGTGTATTCCGATACCTCTGTGCCACTTTCTGGCTCAGTTGTAGTGTGGGAACCACAGAAACATGTGACCAGATGTGATGTTATTCTGTAGCCAGCACTAAAATTGTATTTTAATACTAGTGGGAGATGTGATAGATGCACTTTTTTATTAGACCTGGCAAGAGACACTTATCTACATTCATCTTGGCCTTGCTTTAGTAAATAACTAAGGGACAGTAATTCTTCAGTCAGTTAGGAAAATATAGGGAGATTAGCAAATATTGTTTTTCTGTATCTGAGTATTTCCAATTGTTTTTTATATTTCCTGTGAACTGAAACTCTGGTGTTCATTGTAAACCAATATTCAATATTTTCAGTTTTCTATTTTATTACTTACTATTATATACAGCTATACCCTCTCAGTGTGGCTGGTCTTTTAGAAAATATTTAATTTAACCTTTTGCTAGTAATTGCATTAATTTAGTGGCACTGCGGCTCCATGTTCCTGAAAGTCTTGCTGCTTGGTCAAACATTACCATTTGTAGAAGTATTAATTTTACTGAGAGTAATTGGGTACCCTGGTGTGAGCCTTACAGTAGCTGGCTTTGAGTGTTCTGGTGGCAGTGTATCTACCTTACAGTGTGGGTGAAGATGGCAAAGCAGGTAAAGCTGTGCCAGCCTTTACCTGCTGTGTGTGCATCTGTGAAAATCAAGTGTGTGTGTGTGTTTGTGTGTGTGTGTGTGTGTCAGTTACTTTGAACAAGGACACAGAGAACACTGATTTCAAAGACAGGGCTAAGGACTCAACTCTAAGGCTATGTCAGTGGGGAGTCTTATTTGGGGCATGGAGAGAAAACTCAGGCCCAGGACCGGAGTGTGCACTCCGTGTCTGCTCTTAAGGGAAATTGTACTTAGTACAGAGAGATGCAACTTAAAATTCTGCATGTCTCCATTCTTTTCTCAGTGAATGTTCCCCACCTGTGTCAGTGGTGAGGATTGAGGCTCCTTGATCACTGGCCCAGAGGAGAGATGGCACTGTTGGTATCCCCCTTTACTTAGCTCTCATTAGACGAGTCAGTGAATATAATGCCCCCTTTGGCATGCATCTGTCCAGACACATGGAAAAACTGGAACACCCATACAGATACCTTACTCAAAGGATACAAGGCCTAAACAACATGTCCTACATGGACCAACTCAAAGCTCTAACACTATACTCGGTATCCTGCAAACTGCTAACTGGTGACCTGTATCTGGCATGTACGTCATGCTCCAACTCATTACTGATGGATTTACTGCACATCACCAAGTCAAATAGAATCAGAAATACTCAGTCCAAAAATCTAAACCTCTTCTGCAATGTCAACAGAGTGGTTTGGAGGGACAGGTACATTTTGCAGAGGATACTGCTGCTCTGGAACAGAATCCCCATCCAAATAAAACAAAGTTCATTCCTGCCCAGTCTCAAGTGCAACTTAGATCAATAGATGGGAAATAGAAAATTTACCCCAGGACTGTCACCCATACTACTAATGGACAGAGTCAGCTCCTAAATGTGTTATTCCACATATGGGTCCCCACAAATTATTGATGGTATGATCCCAGTTATTCTCATTAGGGGAAATATATAATTAGCTTCCAGGGGATGGCTAAGGCCAATCTATAACCAAATGAGATAGGTTATTTCAAGCACAAAAAAAGTGAAAATGGCTAGGCTTAAAATGGTCTGCAAGGGGCCACTTACCTATGAACCTATAATAAGAAATAAAAAGGATATCAGTTTTTTTTTTTTCATGAAATGGGGGTTAGACCACTGATAAAGACTGCCAACTAAGGGAGTCAGTGGAAAACAATAGTTTTTTCAAGTAGGGGTAAGGCAGACAGATGCACTCGACAAAAGTACCCCCCTCATCCGTACTGCCAGTAAACACCTCCATCAGTTATACAAACCCAAGAAAACATTGGTAAGACCCTTTATACTCTGTAGCCCATAGGTTCATAGGTTTATACTAGGCTATCTGCCCTAAGGCATTTATAAGCCTAGCCCAAAGTTTTGTGGCTTACGCCACCCCTTATGTTAAAAAATACTGTGCCCATTAGTTTGTTGTGCCTCTGTCCAGCAGTGACACAGAGATGATTCCTGGGGTAAACCTACGATCTCCCATCCACCGGTCAAGATTTCTCTTGAACAGAGCCATCGAGGTGCTCTGCCTCACATGGACTGGGATTTTATTCCACAGCATAGGGAGTCTCTGGGTGACAAATCTATCCCTCCAGCATGTCCTATTTATATCCGTGCTAAGGTTTAAGTCGCTTGCTCTAGTGGATCTGGTAGATTTGGATTTTTTGAGGTGGAGCATGTCCATTAATTCCGGGTTGGACATGGCCTTGTATGTCAGGCACAGGTCACCTCTGAGCAGGCGGTATGCGACTGAATAGAGCTGGAGTTTTTTCAGTCTGGCAGCATATGACAGATTTTGGAGTCCCTTTATCCTTTTGGTGAGGAACTTTTGGGGTCTCTCCAATTGCTGCAGGTGTCGGGTGAGATGCATCCCGAATGGGGCATTGTACTCGATCATTGGTCTGATAACTGAAAAGTACAGGGGAACAATGACTTCACTTGATCTGGATGTGAATCCCTTCATGATCAGGTGGGCAATGTAGAAGGTCTTTCTAACCACTTTGGCAATGTGAGTGTCAAAAGAAAGGCCACTGTCAACCTGGGTCCCCAGGTCCCTGATAACCTCTTCTGTGCTTAATGGATTGCCACCTATATGGTAGCTTGGGGTTACCTTGTTTTTCCCGAAGGGTATGACTATACATTTTTTGGCATTTAACTTCAGGCCATGGCTCTGGCACCAGTTATCAGTTTCCGTGAGACCCCTCTGAAGGATATCTGTGTCCGATGTACTTTCCACTATGACGCCCAGTTTGCAGTCATCTGCAAACTTTGTCAGCCATAGTCCTCCTATGTTTGCCTGTACTTCTGAGAAGTAGATGCTGAACAACAGGGGGCCAAGGACTGAGCCCTGTGGGACCCCACTTGTGACCGGCTTGGAGTCTGACATGGCGCCAGCAACTCTAACCCTGTGGGTTCTGTCCTTTAGCCAGTTTGCAACCCATCTTGTGACATATGGGTTTACATTTAAGCTGGTAAGTTTCTCTATAATACCCGAGTGGGGTATTGTGTCGAAAGCTTTTGCAAGGTCAAAGTAGGCTGTATGGACTGCCTTTCCTTCATCAATGGCCTTGGTGACTGTTTTGAAAAAGTCAACCAAGTTCAAAAGGCATGATCTGCCCTTGACAAAGCCAAACTGGGTCGGGTCCAATGTCTGCAAGTCCCCTATGTCTTTGTTTATGAGTTCCATTATGATCCTCCCCATAGCTTTGCAGACCAGGCTTGTTAAGCTTATGGGGCAGTAATTTCCAGGGTCCGTAGAGGTACCGCCTTTGTGGAGTGGGACCACAGTTGCCGTACGCCACTCCTTGGGCACGTATCCTGTGGTAAGGCTAAGATTAAACAACTGCCTTATATGCGGGTTTAGTTCCTCATTGAGTTCGTGTAGCACACAGCCGGGGACACCATCCGGTCCCATTGATGCTGTGTTTTTAGCTTTAGAGAGAGCAGCTTTCACCTGCACATTAGAGATGTCTGGGAGGCTACACTCCGCTGGGATAGTTATCTCTCCCTTTGGGGGGGAGAAGATGGTGAAGTTTGCACTGAACCTGTCTGCCAGTATGTTGGCAATGTCTGTGGGTTCAGTGATTTTTGTATCATTTTGGACTAATTCTGCGCATATCTGGGAGTTTCCACCCAGGTTTCTAACATAGCTGAAGAAGGCCTTATGATTGTCTTTTGAATCTATTGCAATTTTTCTCTCAAATTTGGCCTTGGATGATTTTATGAGTGCTCGTATTTTTTTACTAATAATGATCAAGGGTGTCTTCTTTTATGGATTTTGCTCTATCATGTAACAGCTTTCTCCTCTTATTGTAAAGTTTGTTTATGGCTGGGAGACACCAGACTGGACGATTGACCATGGTGGAAAGAGACTAGTTTCTTTTAGGGATTGCCTGATCCATGCAGTCCTGGAGGTGTTCAGAGAAGGCATTTGTAAGGGCTTCTGCAGCTTGGGTTGTGGTTTCCACTGGCTCGGGGGCCTTGAAGGATACCACACCAGTCTTGAGTAGTGTGAAGTTTGCTTTAGAGTTCTTCACTGTGGTCTTTTTTGTTTGGGGTGGGGCGGATGTGGATTTCCAGTGAGATAAGTTTGTGATCTGATCTCACCAATGAGGGATATACTTCCGGTGTGGAGCATTTTGTCCCCATGTTTGTGATGATGAGATTGAGTATATTTTCTCCTCTTGTGGGAACGGTGACTAGTTGTTCCATGGCATTTGAATTTATGAACTCCAGGAACCTTTGGGCTAGAAAGTTGGGGCTTGAGTAATGTTCCCAGTCTATATTCGGGTAGTTGAAGTCACCCAATATAATGGTGTTTGGAGATACATTTATACCCTTCAGTGTCTTCAAGAAGGCTGTGTGGGGTTCCTGAGTTTGAGAGGGTGGCCTGTAGCATGCTACAAATTGTAGAGCAGTTTTGCCTATGGTTAATTGCACCTGGATGGTTTCCGATGCGTCGTGCGTTGCCACCAACCTGGAGGTGTGGGTATCCTTGATGAATATGGATACACCCCCTCCTTTTGTGGTGTGGTCCGGGTTTTGGGGCCGGAACGCATGATATGAGGTAAAACCTGATAGTGCCGGGGTGCTCTCAGGAGCCTTGAACCAGGTTTCAGTCACAGCACAGACATCGATGTTCTCCATACTGAGAAGGGCCTCGAGAGCGTGCATTTTGAGATTTAGACTTCTGGCATTGAGCAGCATTACCCTTAGTTTCTTCCCATTTTTGTTTTCTAGGGTGGTAGGCTTAGAATTTGAGCCTTGCCTAAAAACGGCACTATGGGGGTGGCAAGAGCCTTAGCCAATATCCGGAATCCCAGGGGTGACAGGCGCAAGCCGTCCTTAGCAGCGTGGCTTGTCAAGCATGTCATCCCAGGCAGACAGACACTGGATCCCCTTTGAATGACACCAGAAATTAAGCCAATTGTTAAAGCTGATCATCTTGTCTCTATGTTGTTGCATCATTCCTGGTGAAGGAAGGATACTGCTCAGGGTCAGGGTCATACCTGCCTGGGCTACATAATCAGAGAGCTCCTCTATGTCTCTTTTCATGTAGTCCAGGGAGGTACGTCTCAGGTCGTTCACACCAGCATGGACAATAACTGTGTCATATTTGTACTTGCTGTGGAGTGACCCGAGTGCTTGTGTTATGTGGCGGATTCTAGCGCCCGATAGGCAGCTTACTGTGACTCTCTCCTTGTTCAGCCTGGTGAGTGGGACGTCAGTGTGTCTGACTATGGAGTCACCTATGACAAGTATGTTTGGTGTTGTATTTGGCCTTAAGGGCTGTGACTGCTTTGCACACTGATTTTGTGGTTTATGTGTTGCCTGTGGTGTGTCATGAGGTGGCAGTTGCTTGGATGTCTGCTTTGGAGGCCTCTGCTGTTTAGGTAAATGTTTGCTCAGAGCCTCTGAGTATGACTTTGTGTGTTTGTGTGTTTGATTCATTGTTGTGATAGCTTTATGTGAGACTGGTTTTGTGGTGTGTGTAGTTGCCTTCTCCTCCTGTCTGGTCTTGCCAGTCCTGAGTTGAGAGAGCTCAGCCTCCAGTTTGGCTAAATAGCTGCATCTCTCGCAAGTATTTGTGTTTTGTGGGAGGAGGAGAGGGTTGTCAGTGTACATGAGGCAATTGTAACATTGCCTCAATATTCCCAAATTCACCAACTGGACAGTACAGGATGCCAGCATCTGGCCCTTCGACATGCAAAAGAAATTTAGAAGTTAGGGGTGTAGCTGAATAAGAGAGGACTTTGTAAGGAAGTGGGTACTCCTGGGGGGGGGGTTGCTAGTGAGGAACTTTGCATAATACAGAAGTGCTAAACCTGAAAAGAAGATGCTTTTAAGACAAGTAAAAGCTTTTAGGAACAAGTGCTGCGCTTTTTAGTTAAGGGATATACTGTTTAGATTACTAGTAGAGCAGTTCTAAGGGAAAAAATGAAGAACAGACTTTATGGAGCCAGAAAAAGTTTAACCTTGTTAAACCAGCGCTGCCCGATGCTGCTCTAGTGGCAACTCCGCGCTAAAGCACTCTAAAGCGTGCTTGATAGCAGGGGCTGGAAAGAGCCAGGAATTGACCCAAAACAGCCAATAAAACTACAGTTTCAAGTCAGTAACCACTCCCACGGGAGGCAGGGAAGCAGCTCAATGTTTATCACTGCCACTGATCAACAGAGAGACTTTCCTTTAGCCCAAGCAAAAATGGCCTCACAGAAACTTACAAAACAGTTCAAGAACAGCAAGCCTGTAACTTGAACTTTTTTAAATCTCAGAAAAGTGGGGAAAAAAGCAAGATTTTTTTTTTTTGTTTTAGTTTTTTCAGAGATAGCAGAGGTTCACAAGTAATATCAAGTTATAACAGTGCAGTAAATGACCCCACACAAGAGTGCTAGGTCAAAGACAGAAAATATGCAAGTTTTGAGAAAAAAACAATTTTAAAATTAAGTGCAAACAGGAAATTCAGTATACAGCTTTTGGTTGTGCTCTAAATACAGCTACTAATGCAGAAATCAAGTTTAACAAGCCAGAAAATGCTCAAACTAGGCAGCTATGCAGAAAAACTTATCAAATAAACAGAGGAAAAATACTTAAAATCTCAAAAGTGGCTCCTTTCTTCTCTCAGCGTTTTCTCCTCTTGGTGGGTGCTTCACCCCCTCACTCCCTCTCAACGTAAGAAGCATTCACCATAAATACCTGTTTAAGGAAGAACTTAAACTTTTTCTCCTGAAGACCTGGTCATGCCCTTGTCAACCCCCCACTTGAACAAGTCTCCTCTCCTCTCATGTCTCTGCTTTTCCCTATCAACTCTTTTTCCTCCGTGTACTTACTCTAGCAAACTGTATTCATACTGTACTCCTTAGTGTAATATTCTCTAAACCTTTTAATTGTTAAACTGTATTCATACACTTAGGAATAAATCCTGGTTTAAGTGGAGAGCTAACAAAAATATTTCTGATCAACAAATTTTTAAACAACTAAGAAATAGTACAAAAAAGGCAATACTCATGGATAAAAAGAACTACTACTGTAAACTACAGCAAAATCACCAAAACAACCCCCAGAAGTTCTGGTCTAGTATCAATAAACTCCTTTCCCCAGGGCACTCTCGTACACCTACCCCACTTCAGGCAGACCCAGATACCCCCCATCAAACTGCCAATGCCTTCAACTCCTTCTTTACAGAAACCATACAAGCACTAGCTAGTCAACTTACTCCAGACAACTCAAGCCTTCCCACCTCCATACCCAGCACACTACCAGCATTCTATATGCAACCAATCTCTACCACTCTCATCTACAAACTCGTTCAAAAACTTAAGCCTTGTACTCCTGTCAACCAGCTACCTTCTGAATAACTCCAAAAAGCAGCCAAAGTAATTTCCTATCCCATATCCATCCTCATAAACAGAACCATTAAGGAAGGAATTGTTCCAGACATCTGGAAAATCTCCCATAATATCCCCCTTCACAAAGGTGGTAACTCAAATGATTACTCTAACTACTGGCCAATTGCTCTTTTATCACCCTTAGCAAAAATCATGGAAAAATGCGTTCACCAACAATTTTTAAGCCATTTAACTCAAAATAACACAATAGCTAAGTGCCAGCATGGTTTTAGGCCATCACATAGCACCACTACAGCCCTGTTATCCTTTACAGATGTTATAAATAGAAATCGTAATAACAACCACCTCTCATCTGCACTCTTTATTAACTTCTCAAAAGCTTTTGACATGGTAAACCATACCCTTCTTATCAACATTCTTGAATCCTTTTACCTTGACTCTCTGACTATTAAATGGTTCATGTCCTACCTAACCAATAGACAACAAGCAGTTCTCTGGGAAAATAATATATCATCCCTTCAACCAGTCACCCTCGGAGTCCCTCAAGGCTCTATTCTAGGCCCACTTCTTTTTTCTCTTTTTATCAACGACCTCCATGTAGCAATCCTACAAGCCACCTGCATTCAATATGCAGATGATTCAACATTAATATGGCACAGCAAGCTTCCCATCTGACCTACATTCTCTGACTCAGAATGTATTCAACACAGTTGAAACATGGTTCACAAAACGTTGCCTCCTTCTCAATGCTAAAAAAAAAAAACCAAGCTCCTTCTCTTTATACCCACCAGTAAGTCCTCCCCTATAGATTTCTCTGTCATTTCCAATAATCGCACAACCATATACCTCGACTCTACCACCAAGTTGTTAGGAATTACTATTGACAATAACCTTACGTTTGATATCCACATAAATAATACCATAAAAACTGTCAACAGAAAAATAGGCTCCTTATATCGAATCAAAACTTTCCGAACTCCAATAGCCAGAACCAAGATTGCACACTCCCATTTAATTTCAACTCTTCTACATGCCTGTCCCATATACACTAACCTCAAAAAAAATAACCTTGTCAAACTAGCTCATGCCTACAACAGCACTGCCACATTTGCCACTGGCAATCCCTTTAGAACTCACCACTGTTTAAAACTAATGCAGCTAGGCTGGCTTGAACTTCAAAACCATCTGAATATCTCCCAACTAACCATTGCCCACAAGATATTTTATCAACCTAACAGCACTCCTATACTATCTAATCTCATAATCCCCTATAAAAATCTAAACTCCCTACGCTCTTCTAGTAAACTTCTGGCTAGCATAACCAAGACTAACAACATGGCTGGTGATTCCCTGTTTTCTAACACAGTGGGAAAAAACTGGAACCTACTCCCCAACGAACTAACGTCACTTTCTTCCTTGCCTCTCTTTAAACAAAACCTCAAAAGACACCTTAAAACACACTGGTTATGCCCCTGCAGTAACCCTGACTAACCTTCTGGTTTTGCTAATATTATTTCCGCCTCCTACTATATATTCCAAACTCTAATGCATATTTTTGAAGCAGAACTGGAACAGGTGAAGACAATGGAACATACTGGTGGAATCTATCCTGTTGATTATCACAAAATATTCTTATTTTCATAATTTTATCATACCCTTTTGTCACTTTTATTTGTGTAAATAATTTAACACATACTTTTGTCATTTTTATATTGTGTAAATACCATCTTTTATCTCCATTTTTTATTCACTGCTTCTTGTATTTTTTATTGAACTACTTTCATTTAATATGTATCAACTATGATTTGCATCATTTGTATTGTATTTCAAATTTATAATCAAATTGTTTACTACTGGAGCTTTTCTCCCCAGGCCTCTACTGAAAATGGAAATATATCCAGTTAGACTAGCCCAGTTAACAAATGTAAAATAAATAAAAATAAATACTGTGCTCCTTAGAGTAATATTCTCTAAATCTTTTAATTGTTAAACTGTATTCATACTGTACTCCTTAGTATAATATTCTCTAAACCTTTTGTTAAACTGTATTCATACTGTACTCCTTGGTGTAATATTCTATAAACATTTTAATTGTTAAACTGTATTCATACTGTACTTAGTGTAATATTCTCTAAACCTTTTAATTAAACTGTATTCATACTGTACTCCTTAGTGTAATATTCTCTAAACATTTTAATTGTTAAACTGTATTCATACTGTGTTCCTTAATGTAATATTCTCTAAGCATTTTAATTGTTAAACTGTATTCATACTGTGCTCCATAGTGTAATATCCTCAAACCTTTTAATTGCTAAACTGTATTCATACTGTACTCTTTGGTGTAATATTCTCTAAACCTTTTAATTGTTAAACTGTATTCATACTGTGCTTTTTAGTGTAATATCCTCAAACCTTTTAATTGTTAAACTGTATTCATACTGTACTCCTTGGTGTAATATTCTCTAACCCTTTTGTTAAACTGTATTCATATTGTACTCCTTAGTGTAATATTCTCTAAACCTTTTAATTGTTAAACTGTATTCATACTGTACTCCTTAGTGTAATATTCTCTAAACCTTTTAATTGTTAAACTGTATTCATACTGTGCTCCATAGTGTAATATCCTCAAACCTTTTAATTGATAAACTGTATTCATACTGTACTCCTTAGTGTAATATTCTCTAAACCTTTTGTTAAACTGTATTCATACTGTACTCCTTAGTGTAATATTCTCTAAACCTTTTAATTGTTAAACTGTATTCATACTGTGCTCCTTAATGTAATATTCTCTAAGCATTTTAATTGTTAAACTGTACTCATACTGTGCTCCATAGTGTAATATCCTCAAACATTTTAATTGATAAACTGTATTCATACTGTACTCCTTAACGTAATATTCTCTAAACCTTTTGTTAAACTGTATTCATACTGTACTCCTTAGTGTAATATTCTCTAAACCTTTTAACTGTTAAACTGTATTCATACTGTGCTCCTTAGTGTAATATCCTCAAACCTTTTAATTGTTAAAATGTATTCATACTGTACTTTCTGGAGCTTTTCTCATTGGGTCTCCACTGAAAATGGGCCCCTGGTTAACAAATGTCAATAAATAATATGTATTTGGTGGTGATTTTTACTCTTCTTTTTTTTTTTTTTTGCTCCATTCTGCCTCATCACCATCAAGCTCTCCCTCCCAGCCACCAAATGACCCATTTGTTTTTCCCACCTTAGTGACAGCCCTCAAGATCATTCATTCCTTGGAGGTGAGAGTCGAGCAGACAGATCAGGACCATCATATGCAAGGAGGCACAGGCATTTTTGCTTTAAGGCCTTATTACGCATTGTGCATGTCTGATAATCTGATGCTTTTTAAACATGCAAAACTGAACACTGACTGCATATTGCTCTTTCACAGCTGACATTACCACTCAAGACTGCCCTGCTCTCCCTTGAAGCCAGCTCTCCTATACGGTATCTGCTGATGCTAACAAAGGACCACACATCCTAGGCACCATCCCATATCCCACTTCAAACAGAGGCAAGCCAGACACAACAGTCCTCTCTTTCTCCATGTCAGCACTAACAGATTTCCAAGCCAATAATCAAACTAAGATGCCTGGTCACAGTCAGGGCTTTATCACCCTTTGCCACTTCAGCTGGAGTTGCTTTTCTGACTTTTATTAAGCTGTCTTTTCCCCTGTATAGTTACTTAAGGGAAGCTGTTACAAAACAGCAGAATGTTCAAGATAATATATAACGTGTTTACTCATTAAATAGAGCATGCCACAAAAAAAGATATAATACAGAATAAGGGACGAAATCAGTGAAAAAAAAATAATAATGTATATTAAAATGCTCAGGTCTGAAATGAAAAAAAAATTTACTTTGCACTAGTGACAAATTATAAACTAAAACATTTACTGAAAACCAAGAGGAATAATAAACTCCCATCATATGGCATCACAAAGGATTTAACACACATGTAAAAAACTTTATATAGTGCTACACTGTTTCCAATTATTAGTTGAAACATACAGCCAATTTTATTAAAACACAATTTGTGGGAAAAATATATATCTGTGTGTATTCATGATTTGAAATTGGTTAAGGTGGCAACCTTCTCAAAGATGTACAGAAAGCAAAAGATCATTGCTGGTCTCTGAACACATCAATCAAATAATCTGCATGAAACTGATCCACAGAACTGTCAGGTTATATTATTACTATTGGTTCCTTAAACTCCTCAAGGTAATACGCCTGGATAACCTTAGCTTCTGGGACAGACTACAGGGCTTTTAAAGTTAAAAGTATCAGTTTACGAAACAGCATCTGCCCTCCAAAGAATTAAGCAGCTTCAAGTAATTTTCATTTTTCATTGCACGGTAAAGCTTCTAGTGAAGACAAACGGGAGAACCAAGGGATGATTATGCTGTTTTTCTTTCAATTATGTCTGCATTTTACATAGAAGTTAACAAATTCTAAAAATCTATTAAATATGGGCATACAGCTCACAGAATGATGAAAGCATGTAGACTACCATGTTAGTATACTATAGCCTCACTACTCATCATATACACCATAAGGACAAAATGGCATGATTTACTAAAAAAATAACATTTTAATTTATTAAACATAAAAAAAAAGGAAAAAAGGCAATACAAAACTAAGCATTAAAGTCATATCCGCTGACTCAGCACAGGACAGTAAAGATGAATACTCACCTTCATTCCATTCAAATATGTTGACAGACTTAAATATAACCACTTGGAAAGTGCAGTTATGATGGTTAAAATTATCTTCAGATTCAATGATTTAAAAAGCTAAAGAACTCTATGGGTACAAAGTTCCATCTTCAGAAGCAACTTCAGCAGAATACACTAAGTTGACCACTACACCTAACTGAAAGGTGATGCACAAAATAATGCAGAGCTAAAATACCACTGTGTTCTTTTTCATGGGAAGGAGGTACTATCCTTTTTAATAATAGGTAAACACCAGCTGCCTACATATAAATTAGTAATGCCCCACTCCAGACACTACTCCAATCTCTACATCCTACATTTGATATTTGAGAATAATAATGTAAAGGTATAAATCAGACTGAAGTGAATCTAAGGGATGGAGAATGAGTAGATGATCTCTACTATCTCTAAATACTTGATGAGCAATTTTTCTGCCTTGCGTGTATAAAACTACTTAAAAACTAACACAGTAAGTTCAACTTAACAAGCTTAAGGAAATTTCTCCAAAGCACTAAGTTTCAGAGATAAGTAAAAAAAAAAAAAAAAAAAAAAAAAGAAAAAAACATCTCTCTGGATGCTGTACTTAGGTCAGAAACCATGGTGCCTGTCTACCTGTATCATAATTGAGAATACATTCAAGTGTTTGACTGTAGATAAGTTTCTCAAATATTTTTGCCAATGATGAAATGCTTGCACCAAACCTGAAATCATTAGGATTCTTAGGATGAAGGGAAAATGGTAAAAAAAAATCACTTTAGCAGCGTTTTTTCTAAATTAATGTATATTATACAATAGCTGGCCATCCCTATTCCAAAACATGCATGCTGATTGGCCAGCATGCCTGTTGTAAATCCGACAATATACCAAAGGAAAAGGTGCGGTCGCCCAGACTTTTTTTCCGGTGGTATATTGTCCAAGTTTAAATTTTTTTTGTTTATTAAAAAAAAATAAATAAAGCTGTAGTCCTGATTCCGCACATACGAGAAAGACAGCATGAAGAAAATAGAAAGAAAATCAGGTACGGTATTTAAAATTAAATACACGTACCTGATTTCCCTTGTATCTTCTTCAAGCTATGTTTCTTGCATGTGCAGAGTCGGGAGTGCAGCTCTCCTACCCCTAAATTGCCACAAACCAATATTAAAAAATAAATAAATTACAGAAAAATGGAGCAACGGAGATCTTTTCTCCATTGCGTACTTTCCCGAGCATGGATGTACTGGGTATGCTTGGAAACGCAAGTTCCAAACGCATGTGCAGTACATCAGCAATGACAAAGCAGAGCTGTCCAGTGGCAAAAGGACAGCACAACGCCGTTATACAAGGACATTACTTAAGAAAATTAAGTCTTTTTTTTTTTCTTAAATAATGTTATTGTACAATAGCAATATTCCACTTCTGCGTGTGGGTAATGCTAGATTTACCACGGTTGTCTTTGTAGCCTAGTAACTTCCTATGATCCTATGACTGTAGGTAAGTTAGTTGGAAGATAGTTAACCTATCAGTCTGAATGAATTTACTTTTATTTTCTCTGTGCAATATTACTCATTGACTATTTATGTTTCAGCATCTCCATTATTTTATTTTATTTTAATCAACTGTATGTGCCTTAGTTCAGCACATATTTTTTGCATCCACCATCAATATTACCCTAACTAGGGCACTGCCTCATGATTAAACCTGGTAGAACAAATGCTATCAACTCACAGTCTGAAAAACGCCAGGATGACGTTCTTCAGCAAACCTTAATTCAACCCAGATTGACATGGAATTAGTCAGCTATGTCTTTGGTGGAATACTTCAATTAATCTAATGTTCATAATATCCACACTCAAAACATCAACACTAAAATATCTAAGCTCAAAATATCAACAAAATAAATGTTTTAGCAGAAGGGATAGCTCTTTCCCTGCTGTTGTGCCACTTTGGAGTTGGTATATATATATATATATATATATATATATATATATATATATATATATATATATATATATCTTAGCAGGGTGTATGGGGGATGCGTGAGCAGCTTCCCTTCCCTCCTGCAAGATATGTTAGTTTTGGATGTGCTTAGTTTCTGACAATATTCTGAGTTTAGACTTATTTTTGTTGATGTTCTATGCATAGATATTATGAACATAAGATCAAGTGAAGTACACCAGTCCAAGGTACAGCTGTTGGAGCAGAGGTCAATTTTGCCCACGGCTGGTGACTAGTAATCATATCAGTTACAGGCCCACTCACTCAGGGTCCATGAAACCATGAAGTCTACTGAATTTCGTCCTCTAGTCCCTCATGTTACCATAATCCCTGCAGTGACATAACACCTTTACGTGGAATTCTGAGGCCTGTAAATGGGTGAGGATAAGATAGGCCTAATCATTAAAAAAAGAAAGAACAGACAGTAATAATAGAAATTACCCACTCGGGGCCCATGACAATGTATTTGCCACCCACAAAGTCATTTTGACCGCAGACTAGAGATTGACTTCCATATCAAGGACCGATATCAGATTATAGGCAAAGAAAAAGGGATACGGGAATCTTAAGTGAAAGACCTGCTCTGGTAGAACTTTTAGTTGAATTTAGAACAGAAGCTGTTGTTAAAAGGGATATTGTTTTAATAAGTTAATGTTAAAATGTTCCACGATAACTATAAGAATCAATCAGAGGAGGTTAGAAAAGACTGGGAAGAGACTGGATAAGCAATTCACAAGGAAACAATGGGAGGGCATATGTATGGCTCCCAAATATGTAAGAAAGTCTAGAAGATTTAGGATGTTTCCTTCAAAGTGCTTGCACTGGTATTTTTATACCCCAAGCAGACTACAATGATTATTTCCTCAGGTAGATGCCAAATGCTGGAGGTATCATACAAAAGAAAGAGGTAACTGAGAACATATATTTTAGGAGTGTAATGAGTTGCTAGACTTTAAAAAAAATCCCTGAAAACCACTCATCAAAAAGACTAGATGAACAAACTGGTTTAACTAAGGAAATTATATTTTTGAGCTGTGATACAGAATTGGAATTGCCTAGACATAGTAAGGATTTGTTCAGCTTAATTCTGGTTGCTTCCAGAAAAGCAATTACTAGAAAATGGAAATCAAAGTCTAAACCAACTGACAATAGGCAAGAGGCGGGTGGAATTTGCTGGACAGGACTGGAAAGGGGACCAAACTACTGGGAGCAAATAATTTCAAAGGTTAAGGCAACATAATGGGAAGAGGCCAAGAATTTACTTGGACTGCAGGATAGAGACTGCCTTCCCTATAAATGATTGATATCAGAGTACAGGCAAAGAGAAAGAAATAAGGGGTACTAATTGAAAGACCAGCATTGGTACAGTCTTTAGTATTTTCTAGAACAAAAGCTACTGTTAAAAAAGGGATAATTAGTAGAGCATATAAAATACTGCATGATAACTGTAAGAATCAATCACAGGAGGTTAGAAAGGATTGGGAAGAAAGACTGGACAAGTAATTCACAAAGAAGCAATGGAGGATATATGCATCTCTCCCAAATATGCAACAAAGTCAAAGATTTAGGATCTTTGCTTGGAACTGTTTAAATAGGTATTTTATACCTTAAGCAGACCCCAAAGGCTTTTCTACAGGTAGATGGCAAATGTTGGAGGTGTGATGAGAAAGAAAGAGGTAATTGGGAACACATATTTTGGGAGGATAAAAAGTCAGCAGACTTAAAAATTCCCTGTAGACTACTCTAGCAGAAATACTGGTTGAGCAAATTGGTATAACTAAGGAAATTATTTTTTTTAGCTATGCTACATAATTAGAATTGTCTAGACATAGTAAGGCCTTGCTGAGTCTAATTATGTTAGCTGCCAAAAAAGTAATTATTAGAAAATGGAAATCAAAGTCTAAACCAACTGTACTAGAAGTAGTGGACATAGTAACAGAGATAAAACAACTGGAAATGGGATCTTTAGAAAAGGGTAGGAGCAAATTACATAGGAAAAATGGGAATTGTGGGAACAATACATGCAAAATGACATTTTGGAGGAGGAATGAGGTTAAAAAGAAAACAGGATTTGAATGAGCTATGTAAAATTTGACTGCCAATGACTGGATATATTATAAGTGATGTACAATATTTACATATGTCAAAATGGTTTGTTTTCATTTACATAACTGTATGACTGGCTATGTCAAAGGGACGACATTTCTTGTTTTAAAAAAGTCTAAACCAACTGTACTTGAAGTAGTGAATATTGAGGTAAAAGAATTGATGCAGAATCTTTTAAAAAGGCTTGAATAAAACTACATAGGAAAAAAAATGGAAACTTTGGGAACAATATATGCAGAATAATATTTTGGAGGAAGACTAAGCTTTAGATGAAGGCAGGAAATGAGCAATTTATGCACTACTGACGGATTGACTAATTGTATAAAAGTATGTATGTGATGTATAATGTTTGTAACTGTAAACACGTTAACATGGTTTGTTTTCCTTTATGTAAATGTATGTTTGCCTGTGTCTTAAGTGATAATTCATTAAGGTGTTAAAAATAAATAAATGGGTAAAAAGAGTTAAGACACTCAAGCAAAGAAATGCAAACTATGACAGACAGTAATAAGCCTGCAATCATTTGAGCAGAAGTCCAAATATGGTGTGGCATTTATCAAGAAAACAATTTAACAGACAAAATCAAATGACTTATAAATTAAGAGCAATAAGAGCCAGGCAAGTTTCAGCTCAAGTAGAACCTAAACATATGTTAGTCTCCTTAATTGAACTTTGTGTCCTGTCATCAGCAATAATGTCAAAATCATATTGTAACAGTGATCATAAAGACTCAAACATTAAATAAGACCACAAGATATTTCCTTTCTGTACATGAAATAGAATATTTTACACCATAAACTGGCCATAATTTTCTAAGTTACCCATGAAAACAACTGGCTGATTAGAACTGAACTGGGACTTTTCTTGGTCTGAAACAGCCATAAATTTCAGAGCATGCAATATCTTGTCAGGTAGTATTCAAAAGGCAAACCACAAATTATAGCAGAAGCCTCTCTCCACCATTACCAATTAATCAGTTAAACACTGACTTATCATACCAAGTATTATTTTATTAATTTGCTGCTGAATCAAGTGCATTACTTTCATAGGTACAATGGAAGCAGAAATATGGTGATGTCTTACTCAAATGCATGGCATATGCAAGTGTAGAACTGCAAGATGAAGTTCATTAGTACTTCAAAACCTCAAACCTCTGTGCTATGCCGCCAGACATCCATGTGAATAGGACCATTCACGATATAAATAATTGGTAATAATGTTTTGCACACCTTTACTTCTAGGTTTTAGAAAAATGTCTGATTTAGGTTACATTCCACCATACACCACTTTTCTCCCAGATTCACAGATGTACAAGTTAGTATAACAGGAGTTTTCTGATTTAACAATGCAATCACTGCACAACACTGCAGCTATAATATCTTACAGGCAACTACAACATTTACAGCACAGTACTGTATCTACTACTAAAGAGTACAGGAAATTCCCTGTCAATATACCATTCTGAAATCCCACAGTGGAAAATTACAGATAGGAAGAATAGACAATAAACAGATATTTTCTTTGTTTTAAAAATAAACTTTACTTATTACCCTATTTTTTCTGAGATGCACCTACAAATTTCCAGTGATGTCTACTTCTACTTTCTTATCAGGTCAATAGAGGCAGATCACTATCCTCCTACACCTACTAACAGCCGTTTCTTTGCTAGGCAGAAACACTACCAGTAAAAAGAAATGCCAGAAGTACCCAAACAAACATACCAGACAAGACATCACAATAAACAATTTTGAGAAGTAATTTGGAGATATCTTCCTGGCAGAATGCTGCTAAGGAGCAATTCAGGATGAACAAACCACACAAGCAGTGTGTAGGGTAAGCCAGCATACTTGTCTTATAAACAACATAAGCAGTGTTTTATCATGCTGTCTAGCACTAAAAGACCGACACAGCAAGGATTATGTTGCAAACATTACTAAGAATAATAGAGTTTCTCTTTGATGAAGACGGCAAGCTAAACGAATTGGAACTTTGAAAGCTAATTTTAATGTACTCAGTTTGATCTGTCCCTTAGATTTCTTTGGCAAGCAAACTTCTGTATGCAAGCCACTTTATATAGTTATTTATTTATTCACTGATTGACAATTGGTGACCGGGAAAGTCCAACTGGGTCAGAAATCCATTTTCAGTAGAGGGCCGGGGAGAAAAGCTCCACAGTACAGAGTTATGAGAGTAAACATATTAAACAATATTAACATCAAATTTGCATACATTTTTAAACATAGATATATAAACAAAATTTGCAAAGAAAAGTATACATTCAAGATATTTGTATCATCTGAAAAAAGTTGATCCTTTAACATTGTTAATTTAGTAGGTTGACAAGTACAGTTTAGAGAGAGAACTTAATGACTAAGCTGTCAAGTAGGTTTTTGGAAATAAAAGTTTAACTTTTGACTAGTAGGGGTTAAAGAATAGTAAGAGAAAGAATAAGTCGAAGAAGTAAGCAAGTATATGGATAGGATAAGAGTTTAAGATGAAGAGGAGATGGTGTAAACGTTGCTTAGGGCTACATTGAGGAAGTTACTAGTAAGGTTATGACAAAGAACAGTTATGTTTGTGGCTAAGTGCAAGTGAAGAGATAGTTGATCAGGATGAAGTGAGACGAAGTGAGTGTAGGAGGGGTGAATGGAGGTACTAATTGTAAACTTAAAGATAAAAAGTTAGGTAGAGGGCTCAACAGTGGACATTATGAACTAGGTCATGTGACTGATGTAAGAAGGCATACAGTTTTGAGGAAAGGAAGGGCATATCGCTAATTAGTGATATTGTAATGCATAAGCTTAGGAGCAAGTGCAGACATGGGTGTATGTTATTTATTAAGCAAAAAGCAGTATATGAGAAAATATAAACTAAGTATGTTCATGATTTATGAAACAAGCATCCCTTGTGTACTTTAGATGAGATTAAGCCACAGATATTTTATATATAATATATATATATATGTATATATATATATATATATATATATATATATATATATATATATATATATATATATATATATATATAAATATGTATTATATATATAAATATATATATATATATATATATATATATACACACACACACACACACACACACACATATATATATATATATATATATAGATAGATATACGCACACAAAGTGTATAAACACACTTATCTTAATCACCAGTTAACACTGCACATCACATATCAAAATGTGGGATTTATGTAGCCTTTCTAAATTTAAAGCACTTCATCTGAATTGTGATTACATGCAGTCCAATAGGTTTACCAAGCGAAATGAAGCCACTGCTGTGGCATTAAAGGACATTCACCACAGCTTGTAATGCAACAGTCATCCATTCAACACAAAGGGTAACACTTAAAATATATAGGCTCATTTAAGCATGTGTTTGACTTCGCAAGCCATATGAACCCTAAAAATGCTCTCTGTAAATGTCTAAGCAAGGTATCAAACACAAAAGCCATAATAATGTATTCACATATGGCAACTGTAACTGCTTCAACTACCATAGATGCAACAAGAAGCAACAGTCCACTATAAAGGGCTATAAATGTCACAGTACAACCCAAAAGGAAATAGTTGTGTGGCAGGGCACGGCTGTCAGTCACAAAATACCAAGGCAACCTAAGATTCAAATTACAAGAAATAAATTCTCCTCACCACTACTAAAGACACCGAGGGTAGACAAATGAACAAAGAAAAAAGACCTTGGGTGTCGTCCACAGCTTCAGGCTTCAGACTGTTAAAACACAATTTATTAATCGCTTAAAAAGTGAAGCTGACAGGATATAAACTTCACTAGAATATGGTGAACTGAAAAACGGTAAGTATCCAAGCAGTTGTCATCCACAGCTTCAAACTTCAGGCTGATAAAACTCAATTTATTGAAAACTTAAAAAGTGAAGCTGACAAAATGCAAGCTTCACTGAGATGCTGAAATAATTAGCCTAGTAATTAACATCCACAGCTTCAGGCTTCAAGTTGTTAAAGCACAGTTAATAGATGCTTTGTAAGCAAAGCTGACAAAAACATATACTTCACTGGAGTGTAAAAAGCTGATGAAATTGTCCAAACGATAAGCGCTTATGGCAGATGCCTTCTTCAGATCATATAAAAGTGTGGTTAGCTCTTCCTGTTTATAAAGGAAACACAATCAAGAGCTGGTAGCTAATTGTCTTTGGTGTTCTTAAAGGCACAGGACAAAAATAAATGTTCAAAGTGGAGATTTGTCTCCTATAATGTAGTTCAATGTTAAAAATGCTAGAATCATGTATTAATGTTAGGTAGGTTTCTTCTAGATTTTAGAACAGGTCTGAGAGGTACTATTGTATTAGAGGTACTGGGACCCCCAGGTCTTAATACAATAGTATTAGTAAAAAAAAATCTAGTTGCCTCGTGATTTGGGCGTCTTTTCAGGCTTGTTGGCTGTTGGTGAAGCACCCTCCAAGAGGAAAAAACGCTGAGAGAAGAAGGGAGCCACTTTTGAGATTTTAAGTATTTTTTCTCTGTTTATTTGCTAAGTTTTTCTGCATAGCTGCCTAGCTTGAGCATTTTCTGGCTTGTTAAACTTGATTTCTGTATTAGTAGCTGTATTTAGAGCACAACCAAAAGCTGTTTGCTGAATTTCCTGTTTGCACTTAATTTTAAATCATTTTTTCTTAAAACTTGCATATTTTCTGTCCTTGACCTAGCACTCTTGTGTGGGGTCATTTACTGCACTGTTATAACTTGATATTACTTGTGAACCTCTGCTATCTCTGTAAAAAACACAAACAACAAAAAAAATCTTGCTTTTTTCCCACTTTTCTGAGAGTTAAAAAAGTTCAGTTACAGGCTTGCTGTTCCTGAACTGTTTGAAAGTTTCTGTGAGGCCATTTTTGCTTGGGCTGAAGGAGGGTCTCTCTCTGATCAGTGGCAGTGAATAACATTGAGCAGCTTCCCTGCCCCCCTGTAGAGGTGGTTACTGACTTGAAACTGTAGTTTTATTGTCCATTTTGGGTCTATTCCTGCTTCTTTCCAGCCCCTGCTATCAAGCACGCTTTAACGTGCTTTAGCTGAGTTGCCACTAGAGCAGCATCGGGCAGCCGGTTAAACAAGGATAAACTCTTTCTGGCTCCAGAAAGTCTGTTCTTCAATTTTTCCCTTAGAACTGCTCTGTTAGGAACCTAAACAGTTTACACCTTCACTAAAAAGTGCAGCACTTGTTCCAAATAGCTTTTTCTTCTCAAAAAGCTCAGCACTTGTCTTATAAACATATCCCTTGTCTTATAAGCATTCTCTTTGCAGGTCAAGCACTCCTATATTATACAAATCTCTCACTAGCAAACCCCCCCAGGAGTGCCCACTTCCCTGCTAAGCCCACTACTTTTCTGTCTCATACCAACTCATAATTATTTCTAGCATGTCGAAGGGTCAGATGCTGGCGTCCTCTCCTGCCCAGTTGGTGAATCTGGGAATTCTGAGACAATGTTACAATTGCCTCATGTACACGGACAACCCTCTCCTCCTCCCACGTAACACTAACACTTGTGAGAGATGCAGCTATTTAGCCAGACTGGAGGCTGAGCTCTCTCAACTCAGGACTGGCAAGACCAGGCAGGAGGAGAAGGCAACTACACACACCACAATACCAGTCTCACATAACTCGACCACACCACTGAATCAAACATATAAACACACTAAGACATACTCGGAGGCTCTGAGTAAAAATTACCTAAACAGCAGAGGCCTCCAAAGCAGACACCCAAGCAACTGCAAACTCAATACACCACACAAACAACACATAAACAACAAAATCAGTGTGCAAAGCAGTCACTGCCCTTAAAGCCAAATACAACACCAAACATACTTGTCATAGGTGACTCCATAGTCAGACACACTGACGTCCCGCTCACCAGACTGAGTAAGGAGAAGGTCACAGTAAGCTGCCTGTCGGGCTCTAGAATCCACCACATAATGCAAGCACTCAGGTCTCTCAACAGCAGGTACAAGTACGACTCAGTCATTGTCCACGCTGGTGTCAACGACCTGAGACGTACCTCCTTGGACTACATGAAAAGAGACATTGAGGAGCTCTCTGATTATGTAGCCCAGGCAGGTATGACCCTGACCTTGAGCAGTATCCTACCTTCACCTAGAATGATGCCACAATACAGTGATAAGATGATCAGCTTTAATAATTGGCTTAAATTCTGGTGTCATTCAAAGGGGATCCAATGTCTGTCTGCCTGGGATGACATGCTGGACAAGCCACGCTGTTTCGTAAGGGACGGCTTGCACCTGTCACCCCTAGGCTTCCGGATATTGGCGAAGGCTCTTGCCACCCCCATAGTGCCTTTTTTAGGCAAGGCTCAAATTCTAAACCTACCACCCTAGAACACAAAAAAGGAAAAAAACTAAGGGTAATGCTGCTCAATGCCAGAAGTCTCAATCTCAAGATGCACACACTCGAGGCCCTTCTCAATATGGATAACATCGATGTCTGTGCTGTGACAGAAACCTGGTTCAAGGCTCCTGAGAGCACCCCAGCACTATCAGGTTTCACCTCATATCATGCATTCTGGCCCCAAAATCCGGACAACACCAAGAAAGGAGGGGGGGGTGTCCATATTCATAAAGGACACCCACACCTCAAGGTTGGTGGCAACGCACGATGCATCAGAGACCATCCAGGTGCAATTAACCATAGGCAAGACTGCTCTGCAATTTGTAGCATGTTACAGGCCACCCTTTCAAACTCAGGAACCTCACATGGCCTTCCTGAAAACATTGGAGGGGATAAATGTATCTCCAAACACCATCATACTAGGTGATTTCAACTACCCTAATATAGACTGGGAACACTACTCAAGCCCAAACACTCTAGCCCAAAGGTTCCTGGAGTTCATAAACTCAAATGCCATGGAACAACTAGTCACCATCCCCACAAGTGGAGAAAACATACTTGATCTCACATCACGAACATGGGATCACAATGTTCAACACCGGAAGTATACCCCTCACTGGTGAGATCAGATCATAAACTAATCTCGCTGGAGGTCCTCATCCCGCCCCCACCTGAAATAAAAAAGACCACAGTGAAAATCTTCTCAAAAGCAGACTTCACACTTCTAAAAACTAGCGTGGTCTCCTTTAAGGCCCCTGAGCCAGTGGTAAACATTACTCAAACCGCTGAATCACTTACAAATGCCTTCTACCAGCACCTACAGGACTGCATGGATCAGGCAATCCCAAACAAAACTAAGACTCTTTGTACCAAAGGCAAGCGTCCAGTCTGGTGGACCCCAGCCATAAACAAGCTCTACAACAAAAGGAGGAAGCTACTACAAGATAGAGCAAAATCCTTGAAAGGTAAGACACCTTTGATCATTATAAGTAAAAACTAAGAGCTCTCATAAAATCATCCAAGGCAAATTTTGAGAGAAAAATCGCCAAGGACTCAAAATACAATCATAAGGCCTTCTTTAGCTATGTTAGAAACCTAGGAGGAAACTCCCAGATATGCTCAGAATTAGTTCAAAATTATGTGAAGATTACTGAACCTACACACATTGCCAACATACTGGCTGACAGGTTCAGTGCAAACTTCTCTCCTCCCCAAAAGGAGAGATATCTATACCAGAGGATTGTAGCCCCCAAACATCTCCAACGCCCAGGTGAGAACTGCCCTCCAAGGCAAAACACAGCATCCATGGGACCGGATGGTGTCCCCGGCTGTGTGCTCCACGAACTCAATGAGGAATTAAACCCGCAGTTAGGACAGCTGTTTAATCTTAGCCTCACCTCAGGATACGTACCCAAGCAGTGGCACACGGCGACTGTGGTCCCACTTCACAAGGGCGGTGCTTCCACCGATCCTGGTAATTACCGTCCCATTAGCTTGACAAGCCTTATCTGCAAAGCCATGGAGAGGATCATAATGGAACTCATAAATAAAGACATAGGGAACTTGCAGACTTTGGATCCAACCCAGTTTGGCTTTGTCAAAGGCAGATCATGCCTTTTAAACTTGGTTGACTTTTTCGAGACAGTCACCAAGGCCATTGATGAGGGAAAGGCAGTCCATACAGCCTACCTCGACCTGGCAAAGGCCTTCGACACAATACCCCACTCAGGTATCATCGAAAAACTCATCAGCTTGAATGTAAACCCATACATCACAAGATGGGTTGCAAACTGGCTAAGTGACAGAACCCACAGGGTCAGAGTTGCTGGAGCCATGTCAGACTCAAAGCCTGTCACAAGTGGTGTCCCACAGGGCTCAGTCCTGGGTCCACTCTTGTTCGGCATCTACTTTTCTGAAGTACAAGCAAACACAGGAGGGTTATGGCTGACAAAGTTTGCAGATGACTGCAAACTGGCCGCCATAGTCGAAAACACATCTGACACAGATATCCTACAGAAGGGCCTCACAGAAACGGATAACTGGTGCCAGAGCCATGGCCTAAAGTTAAACGCCAAGAAATGCATAGTCATACCCTTCGGGAAAAACAAGGTTACCCCTAGCTACCATATAGGTGGCAATCCACTGAGCACAGAAGAAGTCATCAGGGATCTGGGGACCCAGGTTGACAGTAGCCTTCGCTTGACACTCATGTTGCTAAAGTAGTTAGGAAAACCTTCTACATTGCCCACCTGATCATGAAGGGATTCACATCTAGATCAAGGGAGGTCATCGTCCCCCTGTACTCATCACTCATTAGACTTATGATTGAGTACAATGCCCCATTCGGAATGTATCTGACCCGACACCTGCAGCAGCTGGAAAGGCCCCAAACGTTCCTCACCAAAAGGATAAAGGGTCTCAAAAATATGTCTTATGCTGCCCGACTGAAAGAACTCCAGCTCTATTCAGTCTCATACCGCTTGCTCAGAGGTGACCTGTGCCTGACATATAAGGCCATGTCAAACCCAGATTTGATGAATATGCTTCACCTAAAAAATCTAGATCCCTCAGAACCACAAGGGCGGGAGACTTAAACCTTGACACGGTTATTAATAGAACGTGCTGGAGGGACAAATTCATCACCCAGAGACTCCCTATGCTGTGGAACAAAATCCCGGTACATGTGAGGCAGAGCACCTCGCTGGCCTTGTTCAAGAGGAATCTTGACCAATGGATGGGAGATCGCAGATATACCCCAGGGATTACTTCAGTGTCACTGCTTGACAGAGGCACAGCAAAATAATAGGCATAGTTTTATTCAAACTAAAGGGGTGGCGAAAGCCACATAACTATGGGCTAGGCTTATAAATGCCCTTGAGCAGATAGCCTAGTATTAACCTATGAACCTATGAACCTATAAGTACCTCTCAGACCTGTTCTAAAATCTAGAAGAAACCTACCTAACATTAATACATGATTCTAGCATTTTTAACATTGAACTACATTATAGGAGACAAATCTCCACTTTGAACATTTATTTTTGTCCTGTGCCTTTAAGAACACCAAAGACAATTAGCTACCAGCTCTTGATTGTGTTTCCTTTATAAACAGGAAGAGCTAACCACACTTTTATATGATCTGAAGGCATCTGCCGAAAGCGCTTATCGTTTGGACAATTTCATCAGCTTTTTACACTCCAGTGAAGTATATGTTTTTGTCAGCTTTGCTTACAAAGCATCTATTAACTGTGCTTTAACAACTTGAAGCCTGAAGTTGTGGATGTTAATTACTAGGCTAATTATTTCAGCATCTCAGTGAAGCTTGCTTTTTGTCAGCTTCACTTTTTAAGTTTTCAATAAATTGAATTTTAACAGCCTGATGTTTGAAGCTGTGGATGACAACTGCTTGGATACTTACCTTTTTTCAGTTCACCATATTCTAGTGAAGTTTACATCCTGTCAGCTTCACTTTTTAAGTGATTAATAAATTGTGTTTTAACAGTCTGAAGCCTGAAGCTGTGGACGACACCCAAGGTCTTTTTTCTAAGATTCAAATTACAGCTTATTTATTTATTTATTCATTACTTGGATTTCTTAACTGGTTGAAGACTCTTCAGCCATAACCCGAGCCAGTAAGACAGAAGTCAATGAAAGTTACTTAACATAATAAAAAAGAGTGGCTGTATTTTCACACCAAAAAGACATCTGGAAGTTAAAGCACAATTACTCTGTAAGAAAGCTTCACATAAAAGCACCAGGGAGAATAAACTTTGATTTAACATGCAAAAGTCTTACCGTGTGAACAAAGTAAAGCTATGAACTTACCATAATAACAGTGTTAGATGATCTGAGACCACCCCCTTCAGCCTCCTGGACATACAAATGCAG
This sequence comes from Protopterus annectens, assembly GCF_019279795.1. Lineage (NCBI taxonomy): Eukaryota > Metazoa > Chordata > Ceratodontiformes > Protopteridae > Protopterus > Protopterus annectens. Next base: position 491,875,115 of record NC_056730.1, on the reverse strand, counting down.
GTTCAAGTCAGCTTTGCAATGAAAACATTTTCCTATGTTCTAGCTCATCCTGTTCTGTCAGCTCTCTCCCTGCTTCTCTATCTAACTTCACATTTCTGTGTTTGAAGTTCAGGAGCTCACCAATGGACTACAGATATGCCCATCTAAAATGAATGAATTAATTAATTAATTAATTAATTAATTAATTAATTAAAAACTTCCTCCAGCCCTTGTCTCTTACCAAAGTGCCACAGGAAGACAGCTAGTGGGGAGATGGAATCTGCTCATCTAGATCATAATATTGCAGTAAGTATATATAACTTTCATATCTAAGATGATCCCGCCCAGTCTCTAACTTCTAGGCCTAAATCCCTTGAGCAACTCCCTAGATGGCTAAGAAAATCCTAGACAAAATTCCAGCCCTGAAAGAAAACCTTTCTCGACACCGCATCCAACTTATATTGTCTTATGAAGGTGGGCACTGCAGAGAAGCCCAAGTTGCTGCTGCACATACTTCATCTACAGAAATATTAACAAAGAAACAAAGATCACCTCAGGAGTAGTAGTGAAGGTTCTAAGAATACAGACCTCTGGAGGAGAAAGTAGCTGTTTTCTACACTTAACATCACATAATTTAACACATTCAGAGCGCTATCTTGCCAGAGTCAGTTTGGACATTCTCTGCCCCAACTTGTTTAATATGAAATATATGAAAAGCTGACTGTCCTTCCTAAAGGCTTCTTTTCTTTGTTAAAAAAAGTCTCACCTTAATTAGTCGTTTCATATTTACATTTGCTACTTTCAACAGGATTAAAGGGATAGTTTGCAGAGTTGCTATTCCCTTATGAACAATCAAGTATGCAGAGTCAAAACACAGAGCCAGAAGTTCAGATACTTGTCCACATGACTTGACAGCTACAAAAATAGTACTTTACAAAACAGATACCTGAATTCTGCTGAAGAGGACAGTATGAATAAAGTAAAGTTAATTTCCGAAGAATACAATTCAGGTTCTACTGAGGCAGCAGACTAGCAGAGATCACGAGAAAAATACCTCTAAAAATAGATATGTACACCTTAAATTAAGCCAGGCATTACTATTAAACTCTTGATGAAAGGTAGCCATGTCTGAAAGATAAACCTTGAAAGAAGAGAAGCTAAAGTCACAGTCAAAGATTTGAGATAAATAATGTAGAATAGCTGGAAAAGGAGAGGAAAGGGGACTTAGGATCATGTCAGTAGTGTATACAATGAATCTATGCCACTCCCCCTTATATGCCTTCCTCATGTTCAGTGTCTGGCTGGAGGTAAGGATTTGGATGATTTGGGCTCCTGCAAGACATTTCTCTCTGGTATATTTGGTTGGGGTACATGCCTGAAGTAAAATTTAGCAGCAGCATCACACTGCTGTTCCAAATTCACTGCAGGCACAGAAATGTTTACAAGACCATGTCCACAGCTTCAATAACCAGGTGCATAAGGTAGAAATTATGTGCATGGCCACCATGACACCTAGAAACTGCAGGCAGTATGGCATGCATCAGCAGCAAGATATTCAGTGGGCATGTCACTGACGGCAAAAATACAGAGTACAATGAGCAATGCCTTTATTAACAGTGTGTGTGTGTGTGTGGCAAAAATACAGAGTACAATGAGCAATGCCTTTATTAACAGTGTGTGTGTGTGTGTGTGTGTGTGTGTGTGTGTGTACCATTACTCCCTACACAGTGTCTAGGAAACACCGCCTAAAACACATACTGGAGTATAAGTGTGAGTACAGAGGATGTAGTTTCCTTCATGTTGTAGCACACTTCTGCATGTTGTAGCAAGCACTAAACAACAAGCACAGCATACATTCACTTCACATACCTCCATGTTTTTAGTTATTGAAGTTGTGGGCATGGTGCTGCATGTTTTTCATGTCCACAATGAATACAAAATAGTGATATGTCTCCGCTGCTGTTGAATTTCACATTAGCTATGTGCCCCAACCAAATGTATAACAGGTAAATGTCTCACTGCCTAGCAGCTTGAGCCTGGATTACCCTTGGAAGATAAACCACATTCTGGGAAGTGGAGAAAACAAACTCATGTGGTTAGTCTGACAGCATGAATCTCTTGACAAGGTTTCCAAAATAGCTGAATTAAAAAGTTCTAGAGGGACAAAGATGTGAAGGTTTCTCCAAAGATGAGGGAACAAGAGGGATAGTTATACTTCCCAAAGCCAAAAAGAGAGCTATGAGAATGACCCTAGACTTGTTTGTTTTTGCTTTATGAATAAATGTGAATACAGGAAGAGGAGGAGGAAAAACAAAGGAGTCCCATGGGACAGTTCTGGACTATGGCATCCATGAGTGAATCTACCCAAAGTGTAAAGAGAGAAAAATAAGTTGCTTCACTTGGTACTGGCTGAGGATTCACAAAAAAGATCATGGCAGTGCCTTCTGCAGTGGCATAACATCCTTCACACTATATACAAACTTCAAGTTTGCAGTGTATACAGTTTTATTTTAAATGCATAGCCAGCCTTAGGTATAGGTCACCTAGGGAGTTGCTCTAGCAGGGGAGCTTTTCCAGTATTTATTTATTTATTTATTTGTAGTAAAGCAATGTTTTCTTTAAAATATATTGAATTAATTTAGTAAATATTAAAGATCAAGACAAACTGTGAGTAAAATGAAGAAAAAAATGTTATCTGGATGATGTAGGTAGACCAAGATGGGGGCACCTGGTGGTGTGGGGGGAGTGAAGCCCTTTTGCTTAGCGCACCAGTTGGCCAAAGGCTGGCCATGTTTAAGCACCTTTATTAAATTCATATAGACTGAGTAATAACATAGATGCACATACATTAATAGGAAAGAAAACTTATTACAGACATTTTCATGCATTATACATGTAGGTTTTCTTTTTTAGCAGTCACACACTCCAATACATAAATTGTTCAAAGCCTGTTTCTCCCAAATTTCACTCCTCCTCTTGAGCATTATTTTGCAAACTCCCATTTATTTCTATGTAGATTGCTCCTTCCTCTTTTTAAATGTTCCACCTCTGATTCTTTATCTTCTTTACAATATTCTATACTTCATTTATAGTGGGTTTAGATTTTGATATCCATTTTCCAGTAACTGCTTTTTTTGTCAACCAACAGCGTACAACTTAGCAAGGTCTTGCTGTACCAAGGCAATTCTGTTTCTATATCCCACACCAAAAGAATACTTTTCATTAGTTATAATAATATGATCCCCCAATATTTTTGACAAAGTACTCTACAGGGAATTTTTTAAATCTGCCAGTTTGTTACATTCCCAAACAATGTTCCCAATTGCTCTTCTGTTCCCCATCACACCTCCAGCATTTGCTATATACTTGAGGAAAAAAAGCTGGCTTAGGCTACAAAAAAAAATTGTGCTAACACTACCATGCAAAAACCCTAAACTTTCTAAACTCTGGCGCATACTTGGGAGCTATATTAATGTCCTCCCACTGTTCATTTATATATTTCCTTTCCATTTTTGCTTCTCAGCTTTGTCTAACCTCTTCTGATTGATTCTTATAACATACATTACTTTATATAATTTATGAAATTATCCCTCTTAACACCATTAATACCAGCTTCTGTTCTACACTCCACTAAAAACTCAACCACAGTTGGTCATTCATTTGACGTTCCCCTCTCCACTTCTCTTTGCCTATACACTGTTATCAATCCTTGGTAAGGAAGGCAGTCACCAACCCACAGTCCAAACTTCTGATTGAGCTCTTTCCACTCTATTACCCTTCCCTCCCAATACCTTTGCTCCTTTGTTAATCATTCTAACCCCTTCTTGCCTATTTTCTGTGCCCCTACCTGCACCATATTTGTAAAATCTCTCCGTTTCCATGTTGGCTTTGTTCTAGGAATGTCTCCTGATACTTTTTAAAGATAATAATCTGTGTGTTTGTTATTCTTCTTCTTATGGGGTTGCATGCAGAATCCTACTCTTTACATATTTTATGACATCCCCTCATTTAAATAATTTCTTTCAACTTAATTTATAATCTGCTTGCATTATGTGCATGAGTTTTAACTTTGCATCTCTAAAGTATCCCTTCAAATCTGGTAATCTTACACCACCTTGCTCTATGAGGAGAAAAAACGTATCCCTCTTTGCACTCACCCTCTTTCCCTCACAAATTAAAAACACTCTCAGAAAGCTAGGTAGTTTCTACAAACACAAATCCTACTTGACCCCATACTGCTAGGACCACAATTGCTCGCACTCACTTGTTCTCAATATTACTTTATGCATCCCCAATCCTAACAAATCTATCCAAAAAAGAAACCAGCAAACTGGCAACCTGCTGTAAATCAAATAGCCAAATTTTCTAATAACTCATCTTTTAGAACCTATCACTGTCATAACCTAAAACAACTGGACTGACTTGAACTGCCAAATTTATTAATCTACAATCAACTTATTACTTATAAGCTCCTCTCCCACCCAAATAAAACACCAGCTTTAAGCAACCTAAATCAGCAGTATTCCTGTCCTAGGCAACTCCGCTCCACAGATAAGTTACTACAGTTACTAGATCACATAACCATGCCGGTGACTCCCTCTACTCATCTTGCATATCCAAAATTTGGAACACCCTGCCTCCTTCCATTACCCTGGAATCTTCTGTATTCAAATTTAAGAAATCTATCAAAAGCCATCTCAGCAACAAATGGTTATGTCCCTGCTCCACACCTGACTAACTTCAGTCCTACTCCACTCCTGCTATAACTTTTGCCTCAAACACACAATCTCCTGATATGACTGTTTACTCTTATCAATACTATATTCAGATGCATGATGCGACTCTAGATAGGATATTTAACATACTTTTTTGTTAGTACATGTATTGATCATTACATATGTCTTTGTAAGAAATTAATAATGTGTGCTCATCTATATTGTCTGGTTGAATATACTAGAAACATGTAACAGATATTGTTTGTATGTCTTGCATATGTGTTTCTTTGGAGCTTTTCTCCCCGGGCCTCCACTGAAAATGGACATGTATCCAGTTGGACTATCCCGGTTAACAAATGTAAAATAAATAAAAATAAATAAATAAAATAATGTTTTTAATTCTTTAATAATTACGGTTCACAACTTTACCTGCTAAAAATGTGTGATATGCACATAATACTAATACTACAACTAATAACAATAATAATAAAGGTGGTAGTAACATTTTTACTGCTTCTACCATATTCATAGTCGAGCTGCCAACTTCTCAGTTTTTATTGCCTTTCGTTTAGTCTCTTCTCACATATCCTATGCTGACAAAATACAATCATTTTAACCCATACTTCTAAATATTTCATCTTATCATGTCTTCATAAAAATGGGTATTGCTGAACAAGTTCATGAGTGGGAAAGTACAGTTGCATAAGTAAAGTTTACCATAACAGTAGATGTCCTAATGGATCAGATTTATAGTAGCCTAAACTATCTGGAGCTTATTTCCTGCACCAGCCAGCTTCCCAAAGCTTTGGGCACCTTTAATGTGCTCCAGCTGCCATGAACACTCAAGGTGTTCCCTGTAAAAGGCAGGTGGAGCACCAAAATACTTTAGAGCATTTTTTTCTCAGGAAGGAGGAAAGAACTCTACAAACTTTTACTAAGAAAAAAAGTGAGTCATAACTATATACAAAACAGTGAAAACAACCCCACCCTGACAGCAACAACAAAATTACTAAGCAAAGAAAATGGGGGCTGGAGGGAAGGAAGTCTACTACAACAGTGATTCATTAGAATATCTATTGTTATTGTAAGTTTACTTACACAACTGTACTATGTTCAATACACATATCACTATTGTAGCAGCCTAAGCTATTTTGGTAGACTACCACAGATTAGTCAGGAGTAGCAAAAGAGGGAGGACTTCATTAACTAAGACTCCAGGCACCCCAGGTCCTGGCAAAGCTTGTTCTGGACCGGGAAAAAGAATCCATTTTTTATGTTTTGTAAAAGTATGTACAGAGCACCAAGTTGCTGTCCCTGGAATACTTACTTCTACTGTCCACCCCTTTCAGGAAGCCAAAGAAGAAGCCAGTGTTCATTTTGAATGAGGTGCAACCATGAGTGGGGTTTTGTCCTATTACAGTGATATAAGACACAGTAACAACATGCAACCACCTTCTAAAAACAGTCAACTTTGTCACTGGTAGTCCTTTCCTCTTGCTTTCATAGGAGTCAAGCACCTAATCAGCCTTCCTGAAAGGCCGAGTTTTGTTTAGGTAGTATCTGAGCTGCCTGAGTACATCCAGAGAGTGAAAAATCCTCTCTCCCGTGTTCCTTGGTTCAGGAATGAAAACTGGGAGATTAATAGTCTGGCTTAAAGTAAACTCTAATATGAGTTTAGAAATATAGGTAGAATTTATTCTCACAGAAACCCAGCCCTTGTTAACAATGAGGTAGGGTTGACTCATTATATAATGGTTTGTAACTCAAGTACTCACCTAGCAGATGTCACAGCAATAACTAAAACAGTCTTCCATGTTAAGGACCTTAAAAATCAGCCTCCTGACCTGGTTCAAATGGAAACAGTATAAACTTTTAAAGTACAAAATTTATATCCCAAGGAGACTCCACCTGCCTTCCAGGTGGGCAAGTATGAGAGATGCATTTCAAAAAGTGTTGAACTTGAGCGTTGTTAGAAATGGGGGTCTATGGACAGATAAGCAGAAATGCTTGACAAATGTTCCTTGACAGAAAAGTACCACAAACCATTGGACAATAACTCGCATAAATAATTAAGAACTACAGGTAAAGGGTCTAAGGGCCTGATAAAGATCCTGGTTCTTTTCTAGTAGCAGGCTTTCTCTCCTCTTTTAAACCTTCTGCAAAGCCCTCAAAAAATGGTGTCTGAAAGGTACCAAATTTCAATCATCCAATCAGTTAGTTAAATAATTTCCTGATTGGGGTTTATCAAATTCCCACCATTTTGAGTGAATAAATCCAGTCTGTAAGGAAACGTGTGGTAATAAATCTTGGCCAGAATGAAAAGAAGGGTGGACTACTGTTGCCTTCTTTACCAGAAGGAAGTCACTATCACACTTTTTGGAGAGTTCTGGATATTTAGAAGAAATCTGGTAATCAGTGGAAAAGCATATAGGAACATTTTCATCCATGGGAATAACAAAGCATCTGCCTTCCAGGCCTGTTTACAAGGAATCCTGGAGCAGAACTTCTTTAGTTGACTATTCTAAAATGAGGCAAACAGATCTACTTGAAGTGCGCTGGACTGATTCTTGGAAGATCCCAGGATGAAGTTTCAATACGTAGGGATCTATCATGGTCCTACTCAGACTGTCTGCAATAAGCTTTTGCTCTAATGGAAAGGTATGAAGCTTGAGGAGTCAGATTAAGCTGAATTGTTACATCCCAGCTATTATAGCCAGTCTGCATAGAGTGTAGTATCTGTTATCACTCTGTTCATACACCACATCACTGTTATGCTGTCTGTATAAACCTGCAGAAGTTCAACGAGCCAAATAGGTGCAAAGGCCTTTGAAGTATGACAACAGTCAATGTCTCTCTGATATGTATGTGCTTCTGTCTGTCCAGTGGATCCCAGAGAGCTTGCATTTTTACCCCTTTTGAAGCCAATCTCCATGCCAGGTATGAAGCACCTGTGGCGACTGACTGGAGAGGGGTTAGAAGGGAGAATGGAAGACCTGGACTGCAAGCTATTTGGTCTATACATCAACCAGTCTCCACTGTTACAATACACAGAACTGGAATATGAAAAGTCAAAGGGTGTAGCCGTACAGTCCAGACTGATTTGTGGTACCATTCTATTTTCTTCTTGTACAGTCTGACAAAGGGCAGCATGATTACCATCAATGCTTTACTCTGTCACATATCGCCTACTCAGAGGCAATCTCTGCCTAACATACAAAGCTATGTCAAACCCAGAGCTGCTGGACATGCTCCACGTAAAGAAATCCCAATCCCTCAGAGCTACACGTTCTAGGGACCTAAACCTTGTCACCACAATAAATAGAACATGCTGGAGGGATAGATTCCTGTCCCAGAGACTTCACATACTCTGGAACAAACTACCTATCTATATCAAACAAAGCTCCTCATTAGCACTCTTCAAGAAAAATCTTGATGATTGGATGGGAGATACGAAATTCACCCCGGGGATTACTTCTGTGGCTCTGCTTGACAGGGGCACATGAAAATAATTTTCTTGGGTGGCAAAAGCCAGGGTACCATTTGGCTAGGCTTATACAGGCCCTAAGCCCAATAACCTAGTACCCACCTATGAACCTATGCCATACACCCTGGAATTCTGAGTAATCCCCATGCAGAAGTTTGACCTAGGCTAGAGAAACTCAGGAAAACCTGTTGAAATATATACACTTTGTCTAGGGGGGAGGGAGGCTGCTTCTCAAGACTGATTCTAAAATACATCCCAAGAAAATCACGGTGTGACATGGAATGAGAGAAGACTTTTGCAAACAGATTTAGATAGCAAATTTTGTAGAAGTTCATAAACAGTTGCCAGAGACTCTTGACAGCTGGAAAAAGAATCTGCAAGGATAACACAATCATCCAAAAATGGAAAGATATAAAATGCCATGAAGTCTGCAACAGGCTATGACTGGAGTTGGTATTTTGTGAATATCCTTAGTGCAGTGGAATCTCCAGAGGTTAAAACAGAGCACTGACATTGTGAGCCATGTACAACAAATCTTAAGGAAATGCCTGAAATGCTTGGCAACAGGAATATGATGATAGGCATCCTTTAAGTCCAGCTTTACCAAGAAAGCTAAATGAAGAACCAAAGCTACATGATTTTGAAGTGAAAACACCTTGAACTTTAGAATCCTAACAAACAGGTTTAAAGCAGAAATATCCAGCACTGGCATCCAGGCGTCTACTGGTTTGGGAAGTAGAGATATCCTTGGACAACCACCTTTGCCTAGCAGAATGACAGGCACTGGCTCTACGATTTCCGGAGAGAGCATTTTGTATAGAATATGAAAAGAAAAAATCTGATTACTTGGACAAGAAGAAATCCACTTAAAAGGAGGAAGAGATTCCTATTGTCAAAAACATTCCTGTTGGCTTACACTCAGAAATATAGAAAGACTGCCATGGTGAGAGGGAGAAGGAACATGAACAGGTAGATATCTGTACCGACTGGGAGGGCTGTCCTTGATATTTGGAGGCTTTTTATTTCTTTTCTATACCTTTTTTTCTATTATTTTAAAAACAATGACTGCTAACTCCTTAAACTGTTTATTGGTAAAGAAGAGGGGAAAACTATAATGTGTTTAGGTTGGAAAATCTGAAAGACTCCTTGTATCAGTTTTCGTCATCTCATCACACTTCTTCAGTACCACAGCTGGAGAAGGGCTATTCCTCATCTAAGGGAAAAATTTAAAATTTCAGATTTAACATCCTCAGTAACGTTTTGATTATGAAGCCAAGCAAGTCTCCTTAAAACTGATCCAGATGCAGTAGTCCTAGAGCAAGAATCAGCTGCAACATAAGTGCAGTTTAAAATATGCTTTATCACTTCAGAAACAGCTGTCACATAAGTATTTAAGGAATTATTTACCTCAGAAGGAAGGTTAACTCCCTTGTTTTAGCAGTGACCTATTTACATGCAGAAGATATGGATAAAGAAATTACTGCTGGGTCTGTTTTAGGATTAGAAAATAGGTACTTACATGTCTAGTGCACCTTTAACCTGCCATACCTTTTAGGAGCTGAAGGTTGCCCATTAGAAAGGCTCAATGCAATAAGGAAAAAAAAAAACTATTTCAACGGGGAGGGGGGGGGGGGGCGCTGCTTCAGGAATCTGCAAATCATAATAAATGTTCTCCGCCATCGGAATTTCATTCTGATCCCACTGAAACACATCTTTCATACTGGATAAAATGTCAGTGAATTAAATTTCTTCAGCAAGGAAATCCCAGCCATACTGTTCTCAGAATTAGAAAGCTCAGGTTGAGTAGAAATTTCTGAGCTATACTCCTTCCCCTGCACTAACTGCTTTTCTGACAAGAAAATCTTGTCAGAATGAAAAATAATCATCTTCTTTTTTTCCAGCAGGTTTAGAAGATGTGGAAAAAGCAGTAATTAGTTTCTTGGTAAACACCAGTAAATCTGCCCAGTCCATAGAAACAGAATTAGGTAACTGAAAGTTTTTCCTCACTGAGCACATTCTTCCTTAATAGTGCTTGGCCCTTAGGCACACTGTATCCAGCATCATAACCCCATCTCTGCAAAGTGAAGACCTTTCAACTGCTCGTTCCCCAGATAATAACACAAGTGGTTCTCCCTTGTCCACTACAGCATCCCTATAGTCACAGAGGACATGGCTAATCCCCAGTCTTTGATGGCTTGGAAGGTTACACCAAGAAGACTGGGGGAGCAAGCTGTGTGGTCTGAGGAACAAGTAATGGCCACAGCAGTCTTTCCCACCAGACGCTAAAATAAAATTGGGAGCCGGTATAACTCTTGAAGACACATTAACAAGTTTTTTTTCCTTTTCATTTGCTAGGGAAGGAAGAACTATGGAGACTTACTGCTGCCCCATCACAGTAAGATGGGACAGGATTCTGAAATGCAGGGAGTGAAGCCTTGAGGAATCATTACGGAGAACAGGAGGGAACATGTGGTTCTGAGGTAATTAAACTACTGAAAATCCCACACAAGCACAATAAATTGTCACACACAAACAAAATAATCCTACTTGTTAACCAAGTAAGCCTATCAGTCACATAATTACCTTTTCAGGGGTGACCTGGGAGCAATGTCTGGTTACGTGATCTGCTCAAGTTTGCACAGTAGGCAAACATGGGCTGAGGGAATCAAACCCTATACAACAGGAGCTAAAACGTACAACCTTAACCTCTGTGCTAAATGATAGACAGATAGAAAATATATATTATATATAAACAACTTTTAGTCAAAAAATAACTTTTCTTCACAAAAAGTTTATACAAACATTAACAACTTCATTGTCACAGTGCATTAACAAACTCAAGTCACTTAGTTTCATAGTAAAAGTAAATAATCTGGCAGAAAAACATACGATTTTAGTAATAAAATAAGAAGGCTTCCCCAATGAGACTTGGGTATCCATTTCTTGAAGGATCGTTAGCAGACTGATTGAATCATGGGTCCTGCTGAAGGAGGACTCACACAGGCAGTAAAAAAGCTCAATTATTTTGGCACTCCAACTGCCTTTTACAGGGAGTGACTTAAGTACTCAGGTCAATTAGAGTGCAAGAAAGGTGCCCAAAGCTTTGGAAGTTGGCCAGTGCAGGTGGGGGGGTTAAGACCCAAATAGCTTAGGCTACTGCAATGATTATCCATGTATTGAACACAATAGCTTACCAGTACAGCCCTCTTGTTTTATATTCCTTTATTTTACATTCTAAAAAAAACTTGAAATTGTTTCAAAATGTTTTACAATGCTTTGATGCCTTTTTTTGATTTATCAAGTATGAAATAACATCATCTGCAAATGATGCTAATTTTTCTTGATTACCACACTAGCTATATCACTGAGTTTGAGAGTCCCTTATATTTTCTTTACCAATGGCACTAAGGTTAAAGCAAAGAGGAAAGGGGATACCCTTTGCTGGTTCCTCTGTTCAAACACAGCTTGTCAGAGAAGACCTTTTCCAACTCAGTTCCTGACTCCAGTCCTTCACATATCTTCCTAATAAAGCTCATTATTCTCTAAGAGTGTGCAAATAGTACCACCATCCTACTTAAAATCCCAGCTGACTATAATATGCATTCTCTGCATTGAGACCCACCAACGATTGCAGCATCTTTTTATACTCTGATACCCTTTGGATAATCACTGTTCTGTTAATATTGTCAAATATTTGTCTTCCTTCCACAAAAAAACATTGATTCATATCTATCAGTTTTGGCAAAAACTTAGGCATTCTCTTAGCTACTATAGACAAACGCTTTATAATAATAGTTAAAAATTGAGATTTTTCTACATGAAGCGGTCTTCACCATCTTTGGATAGTACAGCCACCATAGCTTTCTACCATGATGCTGGTACTCTGTTTCTCCTTTTAAAAATATTGTTAAACTTCCCTTCAGATTTCCATATGAATATCATCTGCTCCTGGAGACTTCTCTGCCGACTGATTATAAATCACAATTTTTTATCTCATCACCTCCTATCTTGTTACTGATTATTTGCTTGCTTTATTACAGTGTTATTAACATTAAAGCCTTATCTTCCTCTAACATTGGCATAGTCAAGTCTTTAATAAATATCTTCATGTGTTCCTTTTCTTGGTTTCCTTATCCCTCTGCTTGATACAAATTTTCACAGAATTTGTAAAATATCACTGATATCAATGCATGGTATCTGGTTATTTTTCTTGTCACTGTTTCTTTAAGTTTGACAACTTCCCTTTCTATTTTCTGTTGTCTTAGTTATTGTGCTAATAGTGTTTATGCTCTTGTGTGTTTATCAAAAAATACTTGCTTACCAGCAATCTTTCTAAACTCATACTTACCCAAATAATTCCCTTTTTCTTTAGCACTGAGTAAATGCTCTACCTGTTATGTAAGATTCCCCATCATCTGCAGTACTTAAATCTTTGATAACCCCTCTAAATAACTCATAGTACTTCTTTCCCCATCTTTTTCTCTCATATTTCTACCATATTATTGATTTCCATTTTCACTTTATCCCACTCCCTAGCTATCAGTTCTGAAGAAATTTGTATCTTCCCTAATAACTCTTGAATCATTCCCCTACCAATTCCTCTCTTATATTAACAAAAAATTGGGAAAGTGACAGTTTCTCATTTTTACTTCATCGCCCTGCTTCTTTATCATAGTCTTTACTGGTACATAATCTGAAATAGTTACTGGATGTGTTTCAAAGCTTTCAATTAAATGTCAGTGCCCCATGAAATATTTCTGTCCAATCAAACCAAGATATTCTATCCTGGATAACAATATGTGAATTTTGCCTCTATCCTCCTGGCAAGTTCACATCTTCCATTCCAAATATTCAAATACACTTCTTCAGAAATCTACCCTCTTTTGTTATATTTTCCTTTCTAGGTCCCAAATACATCCAGATGATTGAACATCAAATTCCAGTCCCAAACAATGAACAACATTCCCTGCTGAAAGCTAATTAATTCTGCCACAATCCTCAAGTTCCATAACAGCAGATTTAGGTGGAATATAAATACATGCCAGTGTAATCATCCTACCCTGAAAATAACTCATAATTGCATCAAATCTACTGTTATCTTTTTTCTCCTCTTCTATCACTACTGAAGCCCCTCTCAGAATCACTATTACCACTTTTTCCTTTGTCCGATAGTCTGATGAATACTCACTTTAATTTTTTTCTTTGCCAAATTCACATACTCATAACTATCCCACTGTGCCTCCTGTAACATTGCTATCTGCATCTTACACTTAATATAATTCAGCACTTTCTGCTTCTCGTCCTTTTCTACAATGCCATTTATAGTCCATGATACATTTGATAAGCTGTCACTTTCACATATTATACATAACAGTTTTAATACACATTTTCAACCTGCAATTTACATGTACACATTAATACTTGGCAGGGTGACTTAATATTCAGTTGCAACTTGCAATCTTTAATCAAACCCATGTCACATTTTTTCCCACACATGTTTCACTTCAATAAACATATACTGAATTTTTATCCCCACAATCCCTTTCAACTTACAGCAAACACACAGAACTAAATATACTTTACAAAAAGAGCAGTTGTCCCAAACAGATAGCTACACCCACAGGGTTTAACTATCCTAAAGTTAGGTTTAATCATGCTGGAAGCAAATGTTAGATGATGTGTTTCTTCTTGCAATGGCACCACTCATTCTTGTTCCATCTATATTTCCCTCCGAGATTTAAAACTTTGCATGCTCCCAGTTAACTGATTTTTTTAGCCTTTAAAAAGTATGCTGACTACTGACTAAACTTAAATGAATAAACTAGATTTTTCTATGTTATGTTTTATACTTAAGTCTTAAATGCTGCTAGGAATGTGTGTTGTATTCCCTTCAGTGCATCAGGCTATATTTATTTTCACTGAACCACTTGCCAGTTCCCCTTTAAATACAAAAGATAGTGCATCTCTTACAAATGCCTCAGAGTTTGTGGTTCACTTGCTTTCCTGCTTAAATGACTGCACCTGTGAGCAGACCAACTCCAAATACAGAGTTTTACTGCTGGACATTAAAACAGCTAATAGTTTTACAAATGCATGAACTAGCTCTTTTCAGACACTGGAAAAGTATCATTTTACACAGTTTCCATTTTTTAGTCTGTATGAACAGAAATAGAAATAAAACTTTTCTCACTCTTGTGTAGCACAAACCAACAGCATCAGTCTACATCTCTAGCTGTATAAAATCAGGAATAAACAACATAATTTAATACACATGTGATCAGTTTTCTTCCATATCCTCCCACCAGCAGCTCAAGATCACAACATTTTACTGCTTATATCCAGGCATTATCTTGTCATAGTATAAAGCGCAGACACATTGCTGTAAAGAAACAGTACTTTCTTACTTTAACATCATAAACATACACAGTCACTAATAACACTTTCTCACAATACATCTCACATTTAAAGTACTTCTGCATATTGTACAATGCTACTTTACGATGTAATATGCAAGTATACAAATATTAGTAAGAAATAAAAGAAATTTCATTACTTACAGTTACATCTTCAGTCCCTGCATGTTCCTTCTAAATATTTTTTTTGTTTTAAAAGTCTTTATTAAATGATCACATTTTTCCATTTAAATGCACTATATATCACATATATTCTCTTTGCTGCTATCATCAGTCCAACATTACAAAAAATTGCTGAATTCCTACCTTCCCTTAAACCTCACTCCACCTCCTCCTGAAAATCATTATGCACGTACTGATCCCACAATATCCATTTACTTGTATGCAATTTGCTACTTTTCTTTTCTAAAGATCCCTCTCTTCAGTAATTTTATTTCTTTATAATATTCAATGCCCCAAAATACAGTTGATTTCCATTTTCCAGTAATTACTTTTTGGCATCCAACATAAATAAACTTAATAAGGTCTTACTATGTCAAGGCAAGTCAGATCCTGTATCCCAGCTCAAAAGAAGCATTTCCTTACTTACTGCCATTTGCTCACCAAATATTTCTGACACCGTACCCTGTAGGGAATTTTTAAAACCTGCCAACTCATTACACTCCCCAAAAAAAGAAGTTATGTACTCAACATAACATTCTGTCTGTGCTATCCATTTTCATTCTTCCTCAGCTGTTGGGTTTGGATCTGACCCTCGGAGGAGACTCGACCATTGTTTACACCTCATGGTACACTGAAAACTCTCAAGCTCCTCTCTTACCCACAATGCACTAGTTCCCTATCATAGTTCAGATCTTGTTTGCTGACTTTTAGTGAATATGGAAAAAAATTAATACCAGTATCTGGAGCTCAAACAAAGTAACACTGGTCATTTTAGCATCTTCTGATCCTTCCAGAATTCAAACTGGTAGAGGGTTAGAGGAAGGGAAGCTGAGGAAGAATGAAAATAGACAACAAAAATCGAACATTATTGTGAGTATGTAACTTCTTTATCTGATGTTGGCATTTTCATTTATTCCTCAACTGTTGGGACAGAGTCCCCAACTACCTCATTCTGACGAGGACTCTAAGGAAAGTTATTTCTGAGCACTGCTGAGCTGAAGGCTGCGCTTCCACTAGAGACCAGATCCAATGTGTAATGAGCAATAAAGACATGAGGGTTATTTCAAGTTGCAGCTGCACAAATATCATCCAAGGGAAATCTGGAAAAAAAACAATGAAGAGGTTGCCATAAACCTGGTAGGATAAGCTTACTAAGGTTTTGGCAAAGTCAAACCTACTCTTTGGTAAAAAAAAATTAAATATAATCATTTAACCATTTGGCTAAGGTCACTTTGGGTAACTGGCTTACCCAATTCTGAATCTGAAAAGGAGGAAAATAACTGATCTGATTTCCTGAAAATTACTGTCCTGTTAGGTAAAAATGTAACTGTCTGTAAACATCCACGAAATGTAGCATATATTATCCTTTGTTTGCAAAATTTGTAATTACTGGAAGGTTGATAGCATGATTAATATTTGATTCTGACACCACCTTAGGAAGGAAGGAGGGGTTAGTTTGTAAGGCTATCCCCTATCTTTATGAAAAATCAAATAAGGAGGTTTAGAAGATAGCATCTGAAGTTCTGATACTCTTTTAGCAGATGTCCTGGCCACTAAAAAGATAGTCTTCGAAGTCAGAAATTTTAATTCACATTTGGTTGATAGTTCAAAGGGAAATGGAGATTGGGTCAAGGAGTGTAAAACTAAATTTAAATCTCATAGGGAAGTTCAGTCTTTAAAAGGGGGGGGGTCTAAGATGAAACGTTACCCTTATAAAAGCTTTGAAAAGTTTGAAACAGCCTAAAGACGAATTGTTAACCCCAGTGTGAAAAGCAGAAATGGCAGCTATTTGTTCTTTAACAGAAGAAGAACTAGCTCCTTTGTTAAAAAGTTTTGCTAAAAACTCTAGAACCTTGGGTACTGATGCTGAAAAAGCATCAATGTCATTCTGCTGTGCACAAATGGCAAAACTTTTCCATTTACTTTTGTAAAATTTTTTAAATGCAGCAGCTTTGTGGGATGATAAAAAACTTGGCAAACAGGAAGGAGAGCCTGGAGTTTCTTGCTATCAAGAGAAGTGGAGAAACCATGGGTTAATTTCAGGCCTGAGATGTCTGGGTGTGTCATGTTTCCTGGATGAGACAGTAGGTCTGGAACTGGATCCAGAATCCATGGGGGATGAAGCAGATGAGGCCAAAGAAAGAAAACCAAATTTGGCGAGGTCAATAAAGGGCAATGAAGATGACTGCGCTCTTCAGTCGAGGTGCTTTCTGAAGGAATAGAGAGATTACAGGTACAGGGGGGAAAAGCATAGAGGAGACCAGGGGGCCAAATTGTAGAGAAACGTGTCTTCTCAGTAACTACCCTGGTGGGAAGACCACAGCAAAGTACCTGCTGCACCTGTTGTTGAGGGGAGATGCAAAAAAGGTTGCAGTAAGGTTGTACCCATTGAAGGAAAACCTTTTCAGCCACTTCCATATAGCGTGACCATTTTTGAGGCATTAGAATGGACCTTCTTAACTTGTCTGCTAGCACACTAGATTTCCACAGAATGTGAGTTAATATCAGAAACTGGTTGGTTGCAATTGCCTATTGCCACACACTCAAAGTTTCACGGCACAGGGGGTAAGATTTGGTTCCTCCTTGTTTGCAGATGTACCAGAACACTGACACGTTATCCATCTGAATCACAACGGTCCCAGGGGGGAAGAGTGTGTTGAAACTCCTGCAATGCTAGGACAGCTCTTATTTCTAGGACATTGACATGAGTATTGGCCTCTTAGGGGGACCATGTTCCTTGGACTGTCTTTCCCAAGAAGTGCCCCAACAGATGTGGGAAGAGTCCTTGGTAACTATGGCTTTGGGCTGAGGAAAAGTGAAGGGGTGATCTTGCATTATTTGATCGGATTGACTCCACCAAAGGAGGTAATTTTTGCAAACCTGAGTTATCTTGATTTGGGTGGATAAGGGTTGATATAGAATGGGCCACTGAGTAGCAAAGGTCCAAGAATTCTCATGTGGTATCTTGTGAATGAAACCATAACTATCACAGCAGACACTGACCCTAAAGCTTGAAGAATCAATCAAGGTGAGACAGATGAATTCTGAATGATCTTTCTCACCTGAAATCGTATTAACTGCATCCTTGGAAACAGAAGGGAAGCTGTCAAGGATACGGTGTCAAAATAAAGCCCCAATAAACTGTAATATTTGAGTTGGTTCTAGTTGAGATTTGCTGTGATTGATAGTAATTCCCAGGTAGGAACATAACTGGAGTACAAACTCTCATGCTTTGGTCAGGCGATGCCTTGTTGAAGCAGTTATGAGCCAGTCATATGAATAAGGAAAACACCTGGAACCCTTACAGTCTCAAGTGAGCTGCTACTACTGACATGCACTTGAACACCCTGGGGGCTATGGTGAGACCAAACAGCAGAGTTCTGAACCAGTAATGACTGGTTCCTAGCCAGAAGCATAGGTATCTTCTGAATCATCTGTTCATTTTTATAAAACAGTACACATCCTGAATATCTATTGAGCATATCCAGTCATCCTTCTGCAGGAAAGGCAGAATGGACTGAACTGTGACCATCCAGAACTTTGTGTACTGAACTGATTTGTTCAGATGGGTGAAATCCAGAAATGGTCTCCAGTCCCCTGTTTTCTTTGACACTAAAAATAATCTTTAGTAAGTTCCGGACTCTTTCAGGTCTAGTGGGACCTTTTGGATTACTATCATTTTTTTCTAGCAGCTTTTTTATTTCCAGAGCTGTTGGCTTTCCTCTGACTAGGTGGAACATCGGGAATTTTGTTCACTGTTAAGGGTGGTGAAAGGAAAAAGAGTATTATATAAACTCTGGAAATAATCCTCTGAACCCATATATCTTTTGTAATCTTTTGTCAGGCTCTCTGGTGCAGAGATAAACAATCCCTGACTACCTCCAGAGATGGGAAAATGGGCCTCCTTTCAGGAGTGCTGGCAGGACCTGTCAGAAAAAGTATCTCTGGACCCCTTGTTCTGTGGGCCTCCTCTGTCATGCAGGTGGTGTTTTCCTTTGGAGTCCCCCCTCTACCATGGGGGAACTATCTCCATATGGATCATGGAAAGGACCATGGGACTTTCTGAAACACATTTTTGACCACCTCATTGATTCCTAGAAAAATTTCTTTGAGGAGTCGAAAAATGTATGCCCGCTGCAGACAGGTTCTTGCTACCCTGCTTATACCTGAATAGCGTGTCTTTACCCATGGGGCCAAATAAAGAACTTCCTTCAAAGGTAGATGTGACAAAGTAAGACGTGAAGGGCTCCACAAAATCACATAAGTACATCCAGGCATACCTCATAATGGAAATGTCTGAGCTCACTGCCCTTAAGGTACCTTCAGCTGCATGTGAAATGAGCCTCATGGTCAAATTTTAAATGGACTGTAGCGTAGCCAACTGTGAAGCAATAGAGCTCACTGCCTCAGAAGTAATGGCCCTGGAGAGGGATTTGGTGAGTTCTTTAATTAAATCCCCTGAAGTCTTGTGAAGTGTGCCAAACAGTTCAGTGACCAAAGCGGAAAGGTCACTGAAGCCTATGCATGCCTCCAGAATCTGTCCAGTGCCCTACACTCCCTGTTATGGAGAGGAACAGAGGAACTTTATTCTACAAGTTCCTTTTTTGTGGCTGCTGCTATGACTACGGCATTTACTAGTACTCCCTTGTTCCAAAAATCCCTGTCCTTGGGTGGTGTCAGAATCCTGTCAGGTGCCTTGGGGATTGGCTCAACAGATTCAGGTTCCTTCCACACCCATCGAAAGACCAAATCAATGAGATCATCTGTGCATGGAGTCACCCAGGCGGTAGACAGGACAGCCTGAAAGGCTTCCAGGAATACTGATTCCTCTTGGAAAGGGTAATCGGCTGACCAACTACCCCTTTGCTTGAGGATCTCTAATATTTCTCCAAATGAGACACAACCAGGTGATGATCTTGAAGACCCTTCCCCCTCATCAAAATCAGCATGACAGACTTTTGAGAAGACTCTAAGTGCCACTTTTTGCACTTCCCTCTTCTTGGGAATTCTTCAGTGGGGTGTTCCAGATAAGTGCCAGAAGAAATCATATACCTTGAGTGGTATCCTGGAGACTTTGAGCTGGATGTCCTTGTGAAGTTGAGGTTCATGATGCAAAGCCAAATGGGTCTGGAAAGTGGGAGCCAAGGAAGGTGGATTGGTCCTTCCTCTTGGAACAGAGAAAACTCTCTCCACTACCTTGACAGCAGAATGCCTCAAGGACAAAGAAACCAATGGCTCTGAGAAGACATGCTTTCAAACTGTCAACTCCTTCTGACAAGAAGGCAAACCGCTCGAAGCAAGGGTCAGAGCCGAGCTGTCAAGGGCTGAGGCTTCGAGGGGTAGGGATGACTCCATAATCTCAGAGTCAACTTCAACACCTCTGATCTGGAGCTGACACTATGGTTCCAGGAGTCTTCTGTCTACGACATGCTCAGAGTTGGTCCACTCAGAGATGGTACTGGAGTAGAAAATACAATGAACTTTGGATCTTGCATACGGATCTGGGATTCTCGGTTCCAACTGCTCCAAAACCAAAGGTCATATTGTAGGAGACGACAAAATACGTGGGGTAGTACATATGAAGGTCTCCGGACCCAATGGAGTAGGAGCCAGGAGAACTCCCTTTTGAATTTGAGTCGAGAGAAATTTCCTCATTATCCTATCCACATGTGCTTTGGTCAAATTTCTGCAGGATCAAGAAGAGGAAGTAATGGATGAGGTCCTGGAGTGGAGACATCTCCACAGGAAAGGAGATGAGAGACAGCAAGTTACTGGATCCTGAGTGTCAGGAGAGCCATCCCTGTACTTAGATCTGATGAAGTTAAATCTGATGTCTTAGATTTTGGACCTAGTCTTCAGATCTGATGGAATCGGATCCAATGATTTAGTTATTTTTGAAGGCAGATCACAGCTCGAAGCAAACGAGCCTGATGGATATGATGGGCACTTTTTAGCCTCCTTTTAAATGCCTTAATTGGGAGGGTTGAGCCCCAGATGCCATATCAGAGGATGATGATGGCATTAATCCTCTATTTCCTGTCAATAAGGACCCTTACATTGAATCCTTTACATATGTCACAAAGAGTTTAAATGGGCTGGGCCTAAGCAATAAACACACAACTTGTGTGCATCTGACAAAGTGATTTTATGGCCACAGGCCTTGCATTCTTTAAAACCCAAAGGTTTTTTCCGATACTGCTATGTGAACAGGTAAGGAAAAGAAGAAAAGGGAAAGAGAAGGTATTTTTTTAACTTTAAATAAGCTATGAAGGAATGCCAACAATGTTAAAAAAAGGAAAACTACTTAAAATGTTGAAGAACCAGAAGAATTACAGATAATGGTAATTAAGTAAAAAATATGCTAAAAAGTGTTACAAGGGCAAGAGAGGATAAAGTTAAAGAGATAAGAAAGTTCTGATAGGTAAAACATTAGGAATATAGGAAGTTATAAAAGAAAAATCTTTGATTTACTCACAAAACACTAGTTAAACTCAAGAGCCAATAGTAACCAACGTGCAGAAACGCCAAACAAGACCTGAATTCTGATAGGGGACTAGTGCATTATGGGTAAGAGAGACGCTTGAGAGCTTTCAGTGTTCCGTGAGCTGTAAAAAGTGCCCGAGTGGGATCCAAACCCAACAGTTGAGGAATGAATGAAAATGACGTAATCAGATCATATGTTCCCAGTTACCTCCTTTTCTCTTTCACACCTTCAGCATTTGCCATTAACTGAGGAAAAAGTCTATGAAGTGTGCTTGGGGTACAAAAATACCTATGCAAACACTTCCAAGTGAAGTTCCCAAACCTTCTGAATGTGGCTGTATACGTGGAAGCCATATTATCTTCCCATTGTTTTCTTGTAAATAGTTTTTCCAGTCTCTCATCCCAGCCTTTTAAAATCTCCTCTGATTAATTTTTATAGTTATCATGCAATATTTTATATGCCCTACTCTAGATTCAGCATTCCTTCTAAATATTAATGACAAAGTGGGAATTCTGCTTTAGAGTCCAACCAACAATTTAACACAGGCCACAAATTTCCAGTCTTTTTACCCTCTTCTTGTAGCACAGTTCTCAAGTCCAAACACCATTTTATGGAAATTGTACTTAACAATATTTCCATTTATTATCTACATTAACATTATTGCTGGTTTTCTTCCTCATTACCTCACCACCCAAATACTGTTCCCTGGTCCAAGTCTCAGATTCTTCTAATTTTTCTAGTCCGCTCCTAGTCTTTTTTTCATTTGCTCAATTATTTTCCTTTGGAATAATTGAAAAAAATTTACTTGCAATCTCTGTCTATGAGCTTGGCCACTATGACAGGAATGAGAAGCAGAGTCCAGCTGGCTCTCTATTTGTTGGGTAAACCTTTCTCCTCCTTATCCTATTCTGCATCCAAAAATTGTCTTTGATCCTCAAAAAATATTCCAAAAACAGCTAGATATAGCAAACTGAATCTCACAACTGCCTCTCAAAATCCTCTGATTACAGGGATAAGCTCACTTCTCTTCTGTCTGGTGTACAACAAATAATAATTTTTCCATTTTGGTGTCCCCAATTGTTAATACTTTTCTTTCTGCAATGAAAGAACTACAACCAAAATTCTCAGAGTGGCTGGAGTAAGTGAAATTCTTATTAAAATGAATTAAACCTAAAACATTAAACATTTTCCGCCTGAAAACAGGTCATCAGAATAAATAAATCTCACACTAACAACCCTTTTAAACTAATCAACATGATCATGGGATCAAATAGCAGATGACCAAATCATTTGCATTTTTTTTCTTATTTCTATTTTTTTTTAACATTGCTCCATCATTAACTATTCAATTAAGTCTTGGGCTTACATAAGCATTCAAAATAATCTGCCATTTTACTTCTAAAATCTCTTACTTCTTCTTCCTTGTTACATTAAAATCACTGAGAACAAAATCAACTATTATAAAAATGAATTTCTTAAAATTTTACATATCATTAAATGTTTTGCCAAAGCATTCCTGTCATTTCTTTTCTTTTTTTTTTTTTTTTTTTATAGTGTATTGGTGTTCATGTATCCTTTTTTTAAGCTATTTGCCTTCTAAAATGAATCACATGTAGGGCACTTCACATAATAAACACCACAAACACAGCATTACATGTAATATAACATTGAATGCTGTAAGATTTTTTGTTGCATCATAATACAATTGAGAACTTTAAGAAATTAATCTGGGCAAAGAGCAATTCAAACATTTAAAAGTGCCTACTTTACTTTAAAAGGTGGAAACACTTCATTTTTACGTATTTTTGGTATCCCAAACAATTTACCTTATACATATCAGCAATAATCTCACTATACCAATTTTCATAACCAGTTAAGTGTAAAAGAAAGTAGTTATAGGTAAATCGTTTGGGATACCAAAATATAAAAACATGAAGAGTTTCCACTTTTCAGATCTATATAGTTTCAGCATCGATATCTAGAACAGAATCCATCTCCAAATCTGTCAACAGGGCATTATTGAAGTTGGTAGAAGATTTCCTGTTCTTTATTACAGACAATTCCCATTTTTTAGAAAAAAATAAATGTGTGACAGTAGGAAAGGAAGAATGGTTGGTGACGGTAGATGTGAAATCTTTATACATACAGTCATTCCTCATGAGACAGAAACTGGCTGGGTTTGTCACATGCTCTACAAACATGAGGAATACACAGTCAGAGAAATAAAATGTATTGCTGAGAGCATGAAACAGGTTTTATATCATTTTTTTTTTATGTTCTTAGAACAATTTTATAAACAAAAGAAAGGGATTGCTATACACCCAATTATGCCAATTCAGTTATGGCATATTGGGGAAACTATTACTGTTAAAGTCATTCCTGGTTATGTTCATGTTAAAGCATACCAAAGCTTAACCGAGTATATATATATATATATATATATATATATATATATATATATATTTGGACATAAGATATAGATAGTTTATTTACCGACTCCAACAACAACAGTATTACATTTTTAAATTTTACATTTCATAAGAGTATTGACAGCCAGTCTTTTAGATGTTGAATTTTTTAAGAAAGAAGAGAATGAGAAGCTTTTTTTCTGTTATATCCTACAAGAACACAGCAAGTAATGTTATTCTGCATGATAGTAGTATGCATCCTGCTTATTTAAAGAGCAACATAATTAAGGGGCAAATTAGTAGGATTAAAAAACTTACATCAGCTTTGGAGATGGTTGTTGATTTGTTGCAAAACATGCACAAATAATTTTTATTAAGAGGGTATTTCAAAAATGTTTAAACCTTGCCATTAGTGAATTTGAAAACATGGGTGACAGTGAGAAAAAAAAGAACATATAGGGACAGAGATTAGTTGGTGGCCATGCCTATAGTGTTTTCATTAGATAGCCAATTGACTGAGAATATTTTTAACAACTTCTGACATATCTTAATTGGGAAGTAACCATTGTTTATAAACAAAAAAGGTAGAAATTTAAAAAATATATTTTTGAAGGGCAAATAAAGTTGGATTTTACTATCAATATCAAAGTAAAGGAGACATTTTTAAACATCAAAATTGTTCCATGTGCAGATTCACTTCTGAACGCTCTAATTTTTATTGTGATGCAACAAAAAAAATTCTTGCAGTGTTCCAGGCTATTTTACATGCAATGCTGTGTTTGTGGCTTATTATGTGCAGTGCCATTCACGTGATTCCTTTTATACAGGGAAGGCAAAAAGGCAGCTTAAAAAGAATATGTGAACACCAACATGCTATTAAAAAAAGAAATGACACTAATGCTTTGGCAAACATTCAATGACGTGTAAAAATTATAAGAAATTAATTTTTACAGTACTGGATTTCGTTCCCATAAACTTTAATGGGAACAAGAAGAAGAATTAAAGCTTTTATTAAACAAATGGCAGATTATTCTAAATGCTTATATAAGTCAGGAACTTAATGGAAGAGTTAAGTATGCTGCAGTATTAAATAGAAATAAGAAAAAATGCAAACAATTTAGCCACCTGCTATTTGATCATGTTAAGTAGTTTAAAGGGTCTATATTGGAACATCGAATATTTAACAGCTCGAATCATTAAAGGGTGACCCTTAGTGATCGAACTGTTAAAACATCGAATGTTCAGAAAAAAAAACAAAAACAAAAAAACTAAATGGTGTAGGTGGGGGGGGGGCAAGCCTCACTGCATCCCACACCCCCTGCTACTTAAATATATCAACTCCGAGACCGCACTACATTGAAGTAAATGGAAATCTCCCCTTACGGATACTTCCGTTTACCTCTTCAATGTTCTGCAGTTTCGCTATTCTCGTGTCGACAATGTCAGATTCGACATTGTCGGCTTTCAAGAATTTAATATAGACCCAGTTTAAAAGGGTTGTTAGTGTGAGATTTACTTATTTTGATGAAGACTTAGTTTCAGTTTGAAAGCGCTTATTGTTTTTGGATACATTCATTTCAATAAATGAGTTGTAGTCACTCCAGCCACTAGGAGCGTTTTGGTTGTTCTTTCATTATTGGTTCCAGTCAACCTTATAGCCTCTGTTTGTGGATTTTTGATTGAGAATTTTTTCTTTCTGCCATACTTTTCTCAGGAGCATCTCTTTCTACTTGTATGAATGCATCTTTACAGCTATACATCTTGGCTTCTTTCTCATGGCCGTATTTGGAGCATACACATGGTGTGCCCTTTCAGTTAAACTCTGCTGTGCAATATTAGTCCAGTTACTTATTTGTACTTTAAAAAAAATGAATGCAATCTATTTCTTTGGTATAGTGGAAAATTTCAGGTTTTCTCTGCAAGTTCTATCTTCTAGCTCTACTATTTTGTGAAACATCTTTTCTTGAGATGCCTCATATTCTAGCATCCTTTCTTTCATTTTATCCTCCTATTTCTGCAGTTTTAATTAGCCCATCTGAATAGCTGTTAAAGCGTCTTCTAATCTTTCCAACTTTTTATTTGACATTATATATTCCTCCAGTTCCTCACTTATTTTAAACACCTCTGAATGTATATGATTTATTTTTAGCTCTAAATTACTAGAAGTTATTTCCCATGCCAAAGCTGAAACATGAACTGCTTTATGCTGAACAGGTACAAGACTCTGCCCAACAGAGCTTTTTTCTTCCCCTTGTCTAGCTGATTTTCTTTTACTTTCTCCAGTTTTCTTCTTTGGTAACATCCAGGCAGTATAGTTATTTATCTTTTACTTTTCAAACTAGATCATCTCTAACTGACCTGTTCTTCAGAGTGCAGACATCATGAAATGTGCAGTATTCACTATTACATCTATGGACTGAAATGCAACAGTAAGGAGTGCAATGCTTTGATTTGTTGTTACAGTAAGTAGCCAGTATCCAAGTCAGGAAAGACTTTTGTCCCTTGCTGCCTCTGGTGAGACACTTCCAAGGCTATGCATTTGGTGAACACCTTGGGAGCTGTGGTGTGACCAGACAAAAGAGCCTGAAACTGGTAGTGACTAACTCATTCCAAGATGCACAGATACATATAAACTTCCTTGCAATTAAGTGACTTGGAGGTCTAGAAAGCACACAGGAGAATAAATTCATCAATATCACCCAGAATGCTTGACCAAGGGCAAACTGGTTTAGACCACTAAAATCAAAACAGGGTCTTCGGTCCTTATTTGTGTTTTTTTAAACCAAAATGAATCTTGAACTGAATCCAGTCCCTAACTGATCTGAGACCCACAGAATTAATGTCTTCTGAAAGAGTAACAACCTGTCTTTCTGCCATTCTTCTTTCATTGGTAAGTTGTCAAGCAGTGGAATGGGGAGTTGCTTTGTGGAATATGGCACAGGATTTTGCAGACTCTGGAAATTATCATTCTTATTCATCTGTCCTGATGATGGCAATCTATGCAGGCAGACAGGTGGACAAGCGACCCCAAACTGTCTCTACAGCTAGGCAATCGGGCAAATCCATTGGGTTTCTGCTGAGATGGCCAGGTAGATAAGAAATCTCATGGCTCATTATTCTGTCATTTCTTTCTTTCTCTGGATGGGTATCCATTCTCATGGTAACCATTACTACAATGGTCCCATGCCAAACTGCTGAATTCACCATTACTGACAACCCTGCTTAGACCACACCTGCTTAGGACTTTTCTGGTACCCAGCAAAGGCTCTTTGAGGTATCTGGAAAAGGATAACTACAAGAGAATTTCTCTAACTTATGGCACAAAAACAGAGACATGGATAGCAGCATTTAGAAAATAAAATTTTGAAAACTTTAGCATAGTTACTCAGGTCAGTCAGGTAAGGTGGCCAGCCATCACCAAGCAACTGCTGCCTATCTAATTCATCCATCCATAATACTGTGTAAAGCTCATGAAAAGCATGAAAACAAAATCATAGTAACTAATAGGAAAAGCAGACGTGTTTTTAATTCAGCCATTCTGGCATCTTATGAAATTTATTGGAAAGTTTCCAATGTTGCCTTAACACAGATGATAAATAGTTAAAGCACTTTTACAGCAAATGTAGAAGATCCAAAATTACACTTCCTGTAGTGATCCAGAGTCCTAAACTCCTTGTTTGAAGGACTGACAGATTGACTTTGAGCAGTAGGTTCCCTCTTAAAGGGCTCCCAGGCAATGATAATGTCTACAATTGGTGCCCTTAAAAGAAAAGCACAGGTAAGAGGTGAATGAAGGAAGCAGTCTGATATTTTGGTACAACCACCACCATATCTGGGTTGTTCAAAGCCTCTTGTAAAACTAAGACTATTGTCTTGTTTGCCAGAGGCATCATTCATGAAGTCAAAGTGGGGCAGTAAAACATTTTACTGAAAAATCTTCTCTGATGATGAAGAGGTGTGAGAGGACTGATCTTCCTTCTTTTTAATCACTGCTCAGATTTCTCTAAATAGGGGATCACCAGGTGGGTACAGTGGAGAATCTCCCTCATCCTCTCTTCCAGTATCTAACACCAATGATGCTCCTTGGGTCCATGCAGAGGAATCATGCAAGGATGAAGATGTGTCTGGAACACCAAATCTGTGTGTGTAAGACCTCCTGGAAACATCCAGCCTTGTAGGTCTAGAGCATCTGGAGGCTGCAGTCACACAGATCCTGGAAGGAGTCTGAGGCAGTAGCCATCATGAGGTGATCTTCCTATTCTATGTGGTATAATCTCAATGTTGAAGCTGATCTGCAAAACACAACCAGCATCTAAGACCCTGAGGACACGGGTTTGAGACTGAAATGGGCACTGACGATGTGCAGCATCCAACATTTGCCCTGGTGACAAGGTCTTCAGTCCTAAAGGTTGAAAGTTCAGGGATGATAAAGTCTACAGCGATGCCAGTCCGCTCTAATGATGGCTTCAAGTTGACAACCCCAAGCCTTGAAACATATGGAACCAACACCACCAAAATGATTGGCATTGAAGATGGAACTGAAGCAAAAAGCGGACCACAAACATAGTTGACACATAAGCAACTAGCTGTGTTGAAGACAACATATACCTATGGCACCCAGAATCCTCAGTAACTTAGGCTGGGACCAAATATTATGAGTAGAGGGCAAAAAAAAGGGGGGGGCTGAAACCCATCTGTGCTGGAAGTCAAGGGGGCTGGAATTAGATCTATCTTCATCTGGGTGTGCGAGAAGACCTACATTACTTTCAGTTTTCAGTACCAACAGCAAGACTCCTGTGAGAACATACAATATGAATGGACCTAAAAAAGGTAGGCAGAGAGGAAGAAAATCTAGAAAGTTTCTACTCACAGAAAGGAAAGATACTATGTTGTCTGAAGGTCTTAATCACAGTACATTTGTCCCTAGAATCATCAGCATGCTTAGCATCAATATAGAAAATCATTAGCATAAACAAAACTAGCAGAAGGGGCATTTGCTTCTGTCCAAGCTTCTTAAAAGGTACCAGGGGAGCAGAAAGTCTCATCTGTCCTCTTAGCAGGACTACTTGGGACACTGGAGGGTTCTAACACCTAGAAAGGACCTTCCCTCTCCTTCCTCTTGACTCTAGTAACATTTAAGTCTTAGCTTAAGCTTTCCTATCACTAAATGTGCTCTTATCTAACGCATGGCAAATGCCTGAAGTACAATGCTAAGCTCTTAAACAAATGCACAAAGTATGGTAGTCTTGCAGTGAAATCTTGTGCATGCATGTTCAATATGTTTTTTTTTAATCTGCACTATCCCTTCTAGCAACCAAGCAAAGGAGTAATCAAAAAACAAAAAGCACAAAGTACAGAATGCAGTCAACAATCCAAAGTCTGACCAGAAAAACCTAAGCCAGAGAAGCAAACAGAAGGAAAATGACAAAAAAAGAAATGTGGTCTATGGACCAGAAAACTAACAAGTTAAAAAAAAGAAAAAAAAAGTACCAAGATGAGCTCAAGAAAAGTTAAATCTAACCTGGCAGTCGACAAATCCAATAAGTGAACAATGAAAGAAGATGATTCACTTCCAACAAAAAGAAAACATGTGGAAAAGCCTGGGCCACTTTCCGGTGCCGCAGCAGATACTAGCAGCAAAATAAAATCTGAAGGAAGAGTGCAAGAGAAATAGGCATAAAAGCATGTGATGAGCTAAAGCCTGGAAAGTTTTGATGCCAAGATGACTTGGACCTATGGTCGCAAGTCTTAGAGGTTGAAAAATATGGAACAGATCATTTTGCATCTCACATAAAAAGACATGTTATATGTACAATTTAAAGTAAGAATAATGACAGTAAGCAACATACATGAAAATGCAGCAAACAAAGGTTGTGAACTGTAATCCCTACATCTCTGTATCAACCAGTCCTCCAGACTGTAGTATACAGCTCATGGCCTGAAACTTAACAGTTCAAAGCAGAAACACACACACAAGGCAGACAT